>NW_017306727.1:570823-645883 GCF_000935625.1 Nanorana parkeri
CCCCCCCCCCCCACCCCCACCCAGCAAACAGGTAGCACATCATTTAGGCAGTGCTGAGGCTTATTGCGAGTCAAGTTGTGTCTATAGAAATGAAAATGGGTATTAATGTGTTTATTTTTTTTAACCTGATTAGCTCTAAATGTTTCAGTGGTACTATGACAGTAATAGAAATTAACCATGGTATATGCATGCGTGTGACTGTGCTGCAGACAAGGCAAAAAAGTAGGTACCAGCAGCTTCTTATATTGTTGGTTTAATCTATGGACACTGTTCCACCCGGGAAGCACTTTGCAGATCAGTCTGTTGTGCATTTAAATATTTCCGTAAAAGCATCTGACCCATGCAATGGTGTTAATTAGGTTATACAGAGGTTTATATGAACACAATAAGTGTGATTATAGATAGATTTCTATATGGTGAGAGATCTAGGTGTCCTCTCTTGATTTGTGTAGGAAGTGCCCAGCTTATTGAATTGAGTGAAGGACCATTTACTTAGGTAGACATTCTTTCCATTCATTTGAATTGGTTGGCCACCCCATATGAGCAATACAGCACAGATGGCTGCCTCCATTTCTGAACAAAATTCTGCCCAGCACTGCACATCCTGAAAGAAGCACTTCTAGACTTTTAAATTATAATTACTCTTAAAGTACATCGGTTCTTTGCCCATGTGGGCCAAAGAAACAGGTTGATTACATTTTTTGTCTGCCCACTGTTTTTTTGTTCACCTTCCTCTGTCTCCTCAGTTGCTTCCTTCACCCTCTCCAGTGACATACCCAGTAATTCTGAGCATGGTGGTGCATGTGACTCTCTCCCCTTCCTTCTACAATGCAGAAACATGAGGAGACAATCCCCAGGCCAGCGTGTTGTCATGTGGGAGGTTGGACAGATTCTTTTGACCTGTGTGAGCTTCAAGCAGACTGAAATAGAGCTTACAGGGGACTTTTTCTCTTTGCTCTGGCATGTCAACTGCACAACTTGCTTTACCCAAAGCACAGGTTTACTTTAAGACCTTGTTCACACCTTTGCAATTTAACATGTGTGTTGCAACACGTATCAATGAATGTTCACATTGTTTTTATTTGTGCTAGTTCACTCTTGTGCATTGCCATGCCATAGTGCAGGTGTGTTTTTTGTATTCATTGTGGCATCATTCATTTAAGGCCCCATTGATTTCAGTGACATCACATTAAATTGCATGTAACATGTGCTTTAGGGCGTTCACAGCAGTAAATAGCCCCTCCCATAGCAACCTCAACTTCACTTAACATTTCATTGACTGGCAGAACCCAATAAAGTAGTGCAGATAGCATGAAAATGCACATTAAAATATCCACATACATAAAAATCCACTTTAAAACATGCATAAAAATTAATAACAATGCACATAGAAAGGTGCAAACCCAATCTAAATCCTCCACCCCCCACTCTGCAAAAAATGCATTACACATGCAGAAGAAAGCTTGTTCCCTTTTCATTGGTAACAAATTGGAAAACCTCTGCATCGTAGGACTTATTGTTGTTTGGTCCAATCTTTTGAACAAAATGCCCATATTTGTTGCATGACTTACAACAGGATGCATCAGGGATCCAAAGACACATTAGATTCCCACATGGGGGCCTGTGTCGACAGGCTTTGGGCTTGTGTTAATGGCAGCAGTTTGACATCAGCTGAAGACACTTCTGAGATCAATGAGAACTGATTGGCAGGTGTGTTTGACCTGCTTGAAATGGGTTTTGCACTCCTATTGACCCAATTGAAGCTATCGAAAGCCTGCCAACACAGGTACTAAGAGTGATTTTTTTTTTTTAAAGCAGACTTGCTAACGCTTTTATAAAGATTATTCAGCCTAGCTATCCAAGTTATCTTCAGCCTCCTGCCAACAGAAAACAAGGAATGGTGCAAAACACAGACAGGGAGCTTTGTGAAGATCAGTCAGGTTGAGGGAATTTGTCTTGTTTTGGTGCATTCCTTGTTGTTTTGTGCTGTTGAATAATTTCATCTCTCGAACCAAAGCAACATTAAAAAGATTTGAAAAAACCCTTTTTACCGTTTATCTTTATTATCGGAATGTTAATTAGCATTTGCCTTATTGTCACCTTCCTGGCAAAGCTCTCACACAGTTTATACTTACGCAATAAATGTAATTACTGGCGGCCTGTGATTAAACATGGCCTTCCGAGGTGTCTGAGAAAGCAGCCCAGAAACACTAGGCTTATATGTTTTATTAGTGTGCCTTGCAAAGTGAGAACATTTTTAAAATAAACCCTAAAACAGGTGGAGGGCAGATGTGAAGCCGTTTCCAGACATAATAGAAGAAATTGCACCAATGTGAGAAAAGCGAGACAGGAGAAATCTTCTCACTTTAAAGTGGGAATCTGAAGAAGTGTGGGAACGTCTCACTGCCTTTAAGTATTTCCCATTTGGGATTCTTTATGGCAGAATGATACTAGATAATAGGATCTATGAATTAAAACCGTGCAAGTAAAATATGCAGGCATTACTTAGCAATCACTGCTTTTTCTCTACAAATTAGTTAACATTTGATTGGTTAGTCCAACACTAACGTCGTGTTACTAGGCTGAGGGCAGTCTGGGCAGTACAATAGTGCATACATTCTTACACAGCTCCATGCTCTTCTGCTGTTTGTAGAACCATGGCCTTCACTACATGCTGTGCAGATCTACAAATTTGGAATCACAGATTTTCTGTCAAGAACCATTTAAAACAGTCAATTTGGTAATATTTTTGGCCATTTTATTTGCAACTGTTATATATAAATCTTATTGCCTAGTACATTTATACTTCATTGACTTTAAGTGTATTTCCACTTTTGCAGTCAGATTTGAAAAAACAAAACTAAAAAGAAAAATTATTTAAAAAAAGATTTATTACCTTTAAGATGTTTTGTTGCAGCAGGCAACATGGCTGATCCCAGGTTTTTCTCAGCACCTTCACGATGATCTGTCTTATAGAAAGACTTAAGCTGGCTGGCTATACACGCCTTGAATTTCGTCTGGTTTTTGATGATCAGACAAAATTCACTGCGTGCGTAACCCTGTCGGTCCCCCTCTGCCCAACATCCCTCAATTAACTGATCGGTGGAGCAGGTTGGAAAATTCTTTCTGAAATGAAGCTAGTAGACAATCAGCTGCTAGCTCCGTTTGGGTATTCTGACAGCGGCCAACGGCTGCTGTCAGAATACAAAGGAAACAGCAGGTGATTCACCCATCAACAGCATTGATGGAGGAATCTGTTCTATTTTTTTTTCATTCAGCCTGCAGGTTGAACAAAAAAAAAACAGAACCATGTATACCCAGCTTTAGGACTGAAATTTGAGGATTGTGTATCTCTCATTAACTTCATTAACATTTGAATGCAGAAGCCAGGGTTGTAATCCTTTAACCCTTTGTTAGAACAGGCAGTGTTTAAATCTACTTTACAAATATTAAGGAAATGAGCCAGCACAGTAAGGTAGGGTCAGCAAACCCCTCACAACCCCACCTAACATTACAAAGAAGAAGCAAGTAGAAATGTTACCCTTAAGAAGGCAAGAAACCCTAACCCAACTAAAACAATTTAAACTGCAAGAATCATTTTTTAAATATTTTTTTTAGCTTATGCAGTGTGAATGGGAACATGTAATAAAACAGGTGCTATCCCAATTTGGCTGCAAAAGTGGAAATACACTTTAATCTAGAACAAAAAAATCAAGGTTTTCATAAGTTTAGACATAAGCATGTGATATAACATAACATTACACATAGAAACAAACACAATATTATTTGTGAACATTTTTTTATATATGAACAGTTTGTGTTACCATGTCACCACTCAGATTAATATGTATGGTAGTTTTCTAAGGCAGGTTTGAAGATCGTTGGTGTATATGATCAACAAAGACAGTTAAAGGAGAACTATGGGGTTAAGGCTTTTCCCCATAGTTCTCCTTAGGGTAACGGGAGGACACAAACTAGCGTCCTCCCGTCACCCTAAGCTCAGTATACTGCGAGCTACAGCTCGCGGTATACTGAGACGCCACATTATACCGCGGGCTAGGGTTGCACAGATACCAAGTACAGTACTCGGTACAAGTACGAGTACATGTACCGATACTTTTGAGCTCCAAGACTACACTAGAGAAAAATTCAAAAATTATGAGGCAGCAGTCATGTGTAAGGCGCACACGGAGCTCCTGGGATTTGTACATCTCTGTTTTAATGTACGATTATGTTTTTATAAATATAAATAAAGGGATGCACAGATACCAGTTTTGCGAGTACGAGTACTGGTGCTTGCCGAGTACTTACAAGTACGAGTACTGATACATTTTTGTTTATTGTCATGTGGCAGTTTTTCTAAAACAATACAGACTAATGATTTCAGGACAGTGGAGGAGCGCCAGAGCCAGGTCCCAGCTGCAACCGCTGCAACCCTGGTAGTTCTCATGAAAATGCCAAGTATCTGCACTGGTACTCGAAAAGTATCTGTGCATCCCTACCGCGGGCTATACTGATACGCCGCAGCTGAAGCGGATCACGACAATTATGTCTGGATCTGCCCAGCTGCGTGAGTGACAGCTGGCTCTGCCTATCTAGAGGCAGAGCCAGCTGTACCCGCCCCCTCCCCCGCCCTATCCGCCAGTCAGCACTGGCGGATCGGAGCGGGGAGGGGGGAATCCAGCCCCTCCCCTGTCGCCACTGAGGTAGTCTCATTTGACAGTGAAATGATAGTCAGCCATGCAGTTAGGGAAAGCCCGGCCCAAATAGGAAAAAAAAAAAGTGAAACTCTTATCACTCTATCAGAGAGGCGAACCCCTCCTGGCCTTCAGTTTTTTGCCCTTGTATCTATAGGCATCTGCTTATAAAATTAGGGCTGTTACTGATTAAAATTTTCGTGTTCGATAGATCACTGGATCTCCGATAGGACTCCCGGAAGCCGGCGGAGAGGTGAGTATTTTCATTAGCGATCAAAAAATGTTAATCGATCAAAAAGATTAACGATTAAAATAATATAATAAATTATGTATCATGATGTAGGCAAAAACTGGCAGTATAATCAAACAGATAGATTATACAATCAAAGGTCAACTGTCATTTTTCCCCCCCAAAAAGGGTTAGTCTGATTTCATATTACCTTCCAAAGTTTCAATGTATGCAACATAGATGTATGTGCCCTATATACACTAACATTGCAGAAGTTGTATTTTTTCATTCTTTACAGAGGTTGTATTTCCTCTGTGCAGTAAACTTTTTACGAATGTACAAGAATTACTTTTTATATACAAGGTATGCACTGAATCAACTGCACAGAAATAAAAATGAAAATCCATGAGATATATAATTTAGAAAAAAAATACAAAAAAAAGGTGCTTGGAAAGATATAACTCTGGAAAATAATACATGAGATACCTGAGTAAATATGGACTTGAGATGAAATGCATATATATTGCAGCAAGTTGTAGCTGAGCCTCTACACATCTATGAGCCAGCAACCAGTGAATATGGGGAACTTAGTACAACCCGAGCAGTGACTGAAAATGACTGCATGCCAGCCAGGGCTAGAACTTATGCATACACACATGCGTTTTTATACACATTGACATTCATTTCCGTTGATTTCTATGAAAATGCATGTCCATTAAAACAAACAAGTGTGAATGGGCCCTCATGCAGTTCTAGCTCAGCAATAAACAAAGCAAAAAACAAGGTAGCACGTTAATCAGTAATATTATTCTGCCTCTGATTTAAGGAAGGGGTTTATAAAACAATTATTATTAATGGATCGCATTTTAATGTAGAGTTTGAAAAAAAGAATTTCACTTTTTCCTACATCAGAGAACCAGATTCTTCCTTTTGTTTTACAACATTCAGAAAATGACACTTGAAATTTGATTGTTTGCTATAAACAATGAAGACAATTTCCTCCACCTACAATTGCTGAGACCCATAAGACTGTGTAACCTGTATATATAATATTATTCTCCAGAAATACAATGTTTATCACACAGTTCTGTAGTAATAAGTTTAGTTTTTCTTCAGAACAGTACCGTTCCCATGACCTTGAAATAGAGGGCCTTCTAAGTTGGAAACATCATCACATTATTTATACCATACCAGACACATTTTTCTGTAACAGTATTAGAGAAGCTTTGAAAACAATTTCAAATTCCTCGGGGGGACAGTTTTGTTAAGTGACCTTGGTGAATTTAAATGATAGAATTAAAACTTTAGAACATTTGTGTCCCAGGCTTACTTTAATTTATCGTCAATGATGGCAGTGTAAATAGCCTGTATCTTAATAAGCAGCATTTATATTCCTATTTTGTTTTATCTCATTAGATTTGTTCCATTCTTCATTTTATTATGAGATTTTATGCTTAGGATTTTGCATAATCACATTTACATAGCTCAAGATAATGTTGGAGTTGTTCTGTTTAGGTAAGAAGAACATTCGAATTAGAAATTCCTTATTATTTCCTGTTCTTTTACTGTGAAATCTGTAGTTTTTTGTTGATCAAATAATTCCCCGTTTCCTGAATGGGGTCCCCCAGATTCTGCCTGGCTGCTGCCTCACTGCCACTTGCCACTGTAAGCTGTATTTAAGGGCAGGTTCCGTGAGATGCTAAGGCCTTGACTGGTTCCCTATCAGATCCTCAGCTTCATACAAGACCAGCTTTCTGCTATGATTTAGCAGTGGAAAGAATGGGTCATTTGGGGCACGGGTGAACGTTCACAACGGTGAGATGCAGGGGCGTCCCTTGGCCGGGTGTAACCCGGAGCGGAGAAAGGCTGACACCACGCCGTGACGTCATTGTGCATGTGATGACATCATCGCGCAGGCGCGGTCATCTCATTGACGCCTGCCGGTGGCCGTCTTGGTAATGGACGCCAGCAAAGAGCAGAGGGGACGTTCACCCGGTGGGAGGAAGTGTGCCGCCGGGTCTCCTCCTCTCTCCTGACACTATCGGGCTCTCGGTCCATGACTGAGTGCCCGACTTTCCAATGGTGGCGCCCGGGTGCACGCCGCACCCCCCTTGTGACGCCACTGGTAAGATGAGTACTCGGGGGGATCAAACTGCCATTTTTCATTAGCAACAGAAAGGGGGGTAGGCACACTTTAATTGGCTTTTGATTTTAGGTCTACAATAAAGCAGACCTGTACCCAATGTTAACATCTCATCCACTGGGACCAGGAAGATAATCGGCTTTCCTTGAACTTCCTGGTCATGGGGGAGGGTAATGAGGGCAGGGAAGCCATAAGCGCCTTCTGCCATCAGTCAAACGGTAACTGGGGGAATGTGGGGGTGGCTTGCGCATGCTGTGTGTGTCTATACTAAGGATGTACTAAGGATGTACACAGCTAGATGTGGGAATGCACACACAGGGGTGTCTCCTCAGCAGCTGGCTAACTGATGGAGACACCCACACACAGTGTGAGTGTGTGTGTGGGGGTGGAGTAGCGGTTTGGGACAACTAGAGAACAAGAAATTAAATTAATTTGAAAGAAGAAACCAGAGCCAGATTTTATTTTGGGCCCCCCTCCCAAGACGGATCACGCGGGCTCCCGCTCCCCCCCTCCCAGCGGTCTCTAATGTAGCGTGCTGGACTTACCTGAGACCCTGCAGAGCACACCATAGATCCTGCATTGCCCATCTGAGACTCTCTATGGTGGGCTCTGCAGGGTCCCAGGTGGGCTGGTCTGGTCTGGTCGTCGGGATGCCGCCCGGTACAGTTGATACCCATGTAAGAGGCCCCCCAGACGCCTCACGTGGGTACCGGCCATACCCCCCTGATGGCGGTGTTCTATCAAAGTTCTGACTACGTTAGAATGTGTGACCGGTGACATGGTCACAAGTTTTAACGTAAACCCGCCCAGATTTTCGGTGGTGTGTGACCGCCAATAGGTGAAGCATTCCAGCGCTTTCCCAGCTGTTCCAGGGCAGATCGGCATCGCAAATCGCATGTGCAGGAGAACCGATCTGCCCTGAAACAGCTGATCGGTCCTGAAATGTCACTTCCCTCCAACTGCGATCTCACATTCCACCGCACTCACAAAGTCGGATAGAAGTGACATTTCAGGATGGATCAGCTGTTTCAGGGCAGATCGGTTCTCCCGCACATGCGATTTGAGATACCGATCTACCCTGGAACAGCGGAGAAAGCGCTGGAATTCTTCACCTATTCCACCGCCGAAAAACTGGGCGAGATTACATTAAAATGTGTGACCACGTCACAGGTCACACATTCTAACGTAGTCTCAAACTTTGATAGATCACATGCCTACCTGTAATCATTTAATCAGAGAAATAGATTATACAGTAATAGGGAACATTAAAGTGTAATATTCCCCATTATAATCCACTTGTCTAATTACATGAAAAAGCAGTACACAACTACTCTCTTGCACCATGGAAGCTGAGGGGTCTATTCACTAAGCTACCGTAGGCAGCCGAGTGAATGGCCGACCTAAAGCGAAGTGAGCCGAACGCTGTTCGGCTATTCACTTCAGGCTGGTACGGCTGATTTCAGCCGTATATCAACTGAAATCAGCCGTACATCGGGTGGAGCACCCGCCCTCTGCTGCAGTTATCCATCTGGTCCATCAGCAGAGGGCAGGTGCAATGCTAGTTTACTATTGGCTATTGCAAATTAAAATAGCCAATAGGAATCTAGCAATGCATTCCTATGGGCAAAATTTTGTTTAATTTTTTTTTCTATTCTGACACGGCTCCGTGTCAGAATAAAGAAAAAAAAAGAAAAAGCAGTGTTTCTCTCCTGGGCGGCCGGGTGCGGGAGACTCCCGGAGCGCCTGGGAGAGTTGGGCTGTCTGGAGATCAGTGTCCCTGGTTAGCTGGTAACCAGGGACGCTGATCTCTCTGCAAGTGACCAGGGCCAGCCGTAAGATCACGGCTGGCTCCGCCCAGCTGCCAGAAGCAGGCTGTTGGCCGGCCAATGGACGGCCGCTCGGCCAGCTTCGGCTTACAGCGCGGCTCAGCCGAGCCGAGGCATATGCGTTCGGCATGACTGAGCCGCTCGGCTAAGTTCGGGAGCTGTATGGGCTATAGTGAATAGCCTGTACAGCAGCCCTTCAGTTCTACTGAACCGAGGGGGCCTGGGGCCGAAGCTAGCCGAAGGATCGGCCGAAGCTACGGCTAGATCCTTCGGCTGCTTCGTGAATAGACCTCTGAGTTTTTTACTGCCTAATTATGACATAACCTACAAGAAGAAGTAGCTAGCACAGCAAGTATTCAATTTCCTGTATGTACACATGACAGAGACATGAAAACACAATAAAAAGTTTATTTCTGAGGATGTGTGGCTTTAATTAAAATGGAGATACAGTATATTATATGAACATTTTAGATGTAAACAATGCTTGCTACTTGAGGAACGTTAGCATACCCTGCTTATACATGCTGCAGTTTACATTGCCACACCCCGTTATGAGGACCATCTAGAGTTTGCTGTATGTGCCAATAATGGTTTTGTTTAGTTTTTTCACCATTACTTTTCATATTTACTGGCTTTACAAAACGGTAAACAAAATGCTTAATAGATAGGATGAAGGTTTTAGTAAATAATAACACTTTTGGTAGTTAAATAGCACATTTCCATAGATATCTGTACATCAGACCAAAAAGAGAGACAACTAAGGAGGAAAGGGGGGCAGGGGGGTTTGGTTCCTATTAGGGGACAGTTGGGTGATATGGGGTTGTACAGCGTGTGGTCCCAATAATGACTGATATAGATGCCACTCTAGTTACTCAGCATCAATACTGAACATGGATAAAAATGCAATAGGAACGAAATGGCGATTGGTCTATCAATTCAGTCACTTCTCAGCAGAACCAACAGGAAGGATTCAGCTATTAGAATGAGAAGTGGCTCTAATATGTTCTATATGGTTATTCAGTATTTTTTCATTGTAATGATCTTTTCTCTTGCAAGGCCTGATTGGATCACCATAGCTGTGGATATTGTTATTTACATTTAAATTCCAACGGTTACATATTGTCATTTTGAAATTGGATTTGTCCTGCAGAGGGCAGCAACACAATTTGAATGTCATCGGTTTAGAGGCATTAGTGAGAATAAGTATGATGCAAAGTCTTGTTGCTTTAGAAGGTTTTTGCAGCTCTACATTACAGATCTGAAAAATAGTGCTGTGCAGCTTCTGACTGATTTAGGACCACGTTGTTGTGCCCATATGGTGAAGAATTAGATGACATCAATAAGAACATGTACTTCAAGTAAATAGCATCCTTGCAGAAAACAGTCAATTCTTGAGGAATCAAGAACACTTTGCAGAATTACATTGGTATCCCTTTGTGCATTGGCCTTAAGTTTCTCACTGAATGACTTTAGACCAAAAAAGGGACTCCTGTATATAAAATGTTGTGGCAACAGAATCCAACTACACATAAAGCATTCCTAGACACTAAACTCAGGAGTTAAATCTTAAAAATGTATTCAAGTACCGGAACTATTATCAAAAATGTATGTTATTTGTGTATCACTCGGATGTAGATCCTCAAATCATCTCTGAATTGGTGCTGACACTGTCCTTCCTTCTGGAGGGTGGCTACTTTTGTTCCCCATTCGCCCCAAGCTCACTCCTGTGATAGACTACAATCTCACGTTTAGTTTACTAATTTGTATTGAGATTGTAGTCCATCAAAGGAGCGAGCTTGGAGCGGTGGCTACATTACAACACACACAGGGACCATGGGGAACAAATGTAGCAACTTTTTTTTATACTTGATCATATGATTAGAGGGGAATTATGGGGAGAGTGAAATACACTCATCCCCATAATTAGAGCCGTCGTGTGGCACTGCAGCTGTTACACCTCGGCTCTATAGATCGAGAACTAATCGATCACAAACCGATGATCGCTGAGTTCCCGAAATTCTCCGTGCAGAGAGTGGTGACTGTCAGTTACCGCTCCCCGCATGGACTCCCCCCTCTCCTCTCCGTTCTGCCAGCACTGACTGGAGGGACAGACAGGGGAGGGGGTGGGCACAGCTGGCTCTACCTCTGGAGAGGCAGAGCCAGCTGTCAATCAGGTGGGGGGGGGTGGATCTTCTCTGACCACAGCGTGGTTCTGCGCTGTCAGCATATAGCGGGCTAGCCCGCTATATGCTTGAGTTTTGGGTCACAGGAGGACATGGTAAATGTCCTCATGTGACCCTAAAAAGAACTATAATCAAAAAAGGTTGGGCCATAGTTCTCTTTTAAGGAAACAAAAGGATTTATCAGTCACATGATCTTCACATGTTTTTCCTATAATGATGTGCCACAGAAGAAATAAACTGCTGATGTTAAGATGTTGACATGCTGAGTAGAACATTCTAATATTGGCAATCTTCTCCTGATCATATGTCCAATGTAGGCTATTTCCAATGTTCATGGGATTCTTACAAGATATACCCCATATTATATAAAAGTGGTCTGTCCTATAAAAAGTATGTTTACAGAACACAAAATTAGAGAGTTTCGGCTCCCCTTCTTACCTGAATATTACAGATTAATGCTGTTGGAATGCGGATTGTGTTTTCGTTCCCGGCTGGTAGACAATGGGGCCATTGTCTTCTCTCCCTCTGTATTTACACTGTGTATGACAAAGCTACTGCTATAGTATAGTGACTGAACTATTTACAGTCTCCTCCTTTTGTTTACTTTAATACACTTACTAAATATATTAAAGAGCTGCTGTAAACTAGGGGATAATAGAAGCACTGCCCTAAAACATTCTTAGTAATATAGTATCTGTGGAAATATGGAATTTTGGTGCACTCATTCTGCAATTTCCCTGAATGTTACAGTTGTACAATATTTTATAATAGCTACAGAGTAGAACATCTAATCCCCAAAACAAAAAAGTCAAACTTCAGACCAATAGCTAAATACACAGTTTAAATATTTATTTGGGATATGTTACCTACTAAACGATTTGTTATTCTGCCCAGACAGCCTTGTGATCAAGTACGTTTTCCTGATTCACTGATGTGGCTATACCCCACACAGCAATGAATTAATCCCTGGTGATTTATTCCAGTTTATGAGTCCATAATACTAGCTGTAATGTTTAAGCCCTGAAGAAGGGGGTCTTTAAACCCTTGAAATGTGTTGACTGTTCTTTGCTTTATCGATTATTAACCCATTCCATTATTAAATGGTTTTGGACTTTTGTCTTTTTTGGGCGCTCTCATTGGACTGTATATAGTTGTGATCCAAACACCCCTGCAGACACAGCAGCCAGGTCCCCAACCTCCATTGCAGCAGCAGAACACACTCCCAATCTGCTGACTGGACATTTGAACTGCATTAATTTGTGTTATTTTATACCTGCCCGAAATGCAGTTTTAAGCTGAGGGTCAAAGAATGACCATTGATCTAATTTCAGCCAAGTAAGTATTGACATAACAGTCAATGACTCAGGATATGCCAAAGAACAGCAGCATTAAAGGATGACTCCAGGGTATCATTATATGTGTAAGAAGGGTTTTAAGTGATTCAGAAGTAGAACTAACCTTTGTGTCTAGAGTCATGCCATCCAGCCAACACGATTGCCGAGCAGGCTTGTTCCAGCTCACAGCCTGCTGGTGTGTCAGAGAATTCTGCATACATGCTTACCGCAATCTTCAGACACACAGATAGAACACTGACAATTAACAATACACAATATGTAAAAACAAGTCCTAATAGACTACTAATGCTCTGCAAATAGCGGCATCCTGTCACAAAGAGGATTTCCCCATTGTTTGTACCTACTACAGTAAACGGTCTTCTCTATGCAGTAACAAAACCTGCTGGCCTTAAAGCCTTGGCTAACAATGGATTCTTCTCAGTTAGAAAGTAATCACTGATTAGCTTAGGGATTCAATAATGACCTGCATTGCCCTGAGAATGAATGCCAGCAGCAGGACTCTTTACTTTGAATGGCTTTAATTTTCTCCTTTCTGTGTGTCTATGGTATGTGATGTGGTTGTCCTGTCTTTGATAATTTATCTAAATATACTTCTTGTCTTTTTATGTTGCTATGTTTGCTTATACCATATATTGGTTGTAACTTAGCCATCTCATAAAGCTGTGTAATGTAGTCTCCGTGTGTACTGGCATTTGTCGTCTGCCCATGTTGTAGTCCATAGCAGTTTGCTTGCCAGGACTGTTAGAGGCTGCTGCTCTGGAAAAGCTGAGTAGTTACATCTTCAGTATTCATTGGAATGTTTAAAGAACAAGTTCACAAATGTGTAAAAATCCACCAATGTTCCTTCCCCAGCCCCCTGAATAAATGAACTGTGTCACCTCTCCACACAACATACACTCACTGCAGATCCTTACATGCTCCAATGACTGTGGCCTACCACTCTGCCTGCAATTCGACTGGTAAAATCTACTGATGAACTGTCCACGCACTAATGTCCCATAGACTTAAATGGGATGTACACGTACTGTAGGATCACCATCTCATGTCTATGAGACATCAGTGCGCAAATGTGAAAGCCCAGCACAAGTTGCAACCATTGAAGGAAGTAAGTAAAGACCTGCTGCGAGAAGGTACAGTTTAGTGTATTGAGGGGGTCAGAGGGGGGATTGTTTTTTTTTTGTTTTTTTTAACATATTCCTGAACTCTTCCCTCTAAACATTGAAGAAAAGGATGTGAGAAAGTTCAACATCCTCCAGCACATGCTGAAAGCCTGAGATCAACCTCCGCTGCCCCCTAAAAAGCAATTCGTGATGGATTGCTTTTCAGAGAGCGTTGGAGAAGCAGCTGCCTGGCATTTAGGAGGCACTATTTTTTTTTAAAATATTGCCTCGCAACTGTGTACCCATGTGGTTGTGGTGTGGTCCTATTATTTGACTTTTTAGCTGGCAACTGGGGGTTGTAAAACTGCAGCTCAACAGCTTGGTTTTTCTGCTGTGATAGGTAGGCGTTAGCCATTAATGAACAGAAACTAAAAACAAGCTCAGTCATGAAGGGGTTAAGCCCCCCATGCAGCATCATATAAAACATGTCCATCCCTCCTCTGTGTGGCTTAACCTTGACATCCCGAGCTTTCTTTGGTCTTTCTTTGATGTCATGTCATCCACACATACCCCACTAAAAACAGCAGCATTTTCCGAATATAGCCATGACAGGCTAAACTTTCTTCCTGTAAAATGGGATGTTGTTTAGGAGGCTGTACATCAATAACAACTCTGCGCTGATGAATAAATCACGGCAAGATCTCAAAAATAAAACAAATGTCCGAAATGTTTTAGGCAGAGGAGCACTTCCCACTACACAGCCATGTCATTGCAGTAGTGACAAGGGACAGCTGGAAGTTCTAAGCTCAGCACAACGGAAGCACTTTAGAGTGCTGACTGTGCACTAACAGCACGGTTCCCAGGTGAGCCTTCCACTGACTGCCACATTAGCAATCAGCAAAACAGCTGCATGAGATGAGTGTTTAGTGTCCTCGCTCATGCATGCACATGGAGACTTAATGACAACCAGTCACTGGGTGGCTGGTGGCAGATACACAGCTTTAGGACGATGGAGATTAAGAGCTTTCGCTGTTAAAAAAGAAAATGTATGCTTGTGCGCTTTTAATCATTTACTGATGCAAGCAATTTTTAAACAATATGAAAATGGACGGTGTATAAAAAAAGATTTGTACTATTTTATTTAAATGATTCTGTGATGTTCTATAGACCAGATTAAAGGCAAACTCCAGGAAATGTAAAAAACACAATTTTTTCCAGACCAAGTACGGTTCTTGTCCAAGTACTCACAGATACAAGTACTGATACATTTTTGTTTATTGTCATGTGACAGTTTTTCTAAAACAGACTAATTATTTCAGGACAGTGGGGGAGCCCCAGGGCCCAGTCACAGCTGCAACCGCTGCAACCCTGATAGTTCTCATGAAAATGGCAAGTATCGGCACTGGTATCTGAACATCCCTACTTTACTTATTACAGGTATTTACACTGAGTGGCCAGATTATTATGATCACCTGACGTTTGTAGGCAAAGTAGCTATAATTTCGCACTGAAGTTGATAGAGGGCCAGACCATTATAAATAGGGAAGCAGGTTGTTTACCACAACAGTAAAAGTGATTTTTTTCTGAAGATACGGGTAAAAAACGCGATTTAACAGCCTTTGAACGTGGGATGATTGTTGGCACTCGGAGCCATGGAGCGAGTATCAGCAAAACAGCAGAATTAGTTGTATGTTCAAGAGCAGCTGTTGTTAAAGTGTTTAAAGACTGGACTGTCAGCCAAAAATCTGGGTCTGAACGTGCAAATTGTGGCCACCAGTGACTAGTCAATGTTAGGGCAGAACGGAGAGTGGCAAGACTGGTACAAGAAGGGCAACAGTGCAGTGTCAGATTCCTCTCATCACCTTTCAACATCTCGTGGAGTCACGAGGCGGTCCAACAAAGTCATCTCGTGGAGTCATCTCGTGGCCCAACGAAGTACTGATGGGGTGGTCATAATAATCTGGCCACTCAGTGTATATAGTGCCAAAATGTTATGCAGCGCTTTAGATAATCCACATTCACATCAGTCTCTACATCAGTCTCTACCCCCAAGAAGCTTACAAGAAGAAGCTTACAATCTAAGGTCCCTATAGCACACACATATAGGGCCAATGTACCTTCCAGCATGTCTTTGGAGTGTGGGAAGAAAACCGGAGTACAGTACACGGAGGAAACTGCAAAAACTCTTTGCAGATGGTGTCTTGACTGGACACCATCTGCAAGCACAGGGAGAACACGGGTTAAGCCCATGTTTTGATTAGGGGGCTCAAATAAAGCAGATATGTTCACTTGATCCTCAGTCACGCATCTGTCAGTGCTTACCTCCCTCCCCCCTGATCCTACCATGGAATGTCCTTCAGCGTTTCAAATCCTGTGCCAGGTAAAACAGCTCCCATATATCTGTACGTGTTTTACATGAGTATTTAACAGTTTGCCTAGAGTTCCAATTTAAAGTGGAACTAAACCCTCCTATATGTTTTGAGCTAAAGACAGTGTCATCTTAGCCTCTATTTAGATCTTGCCATGGTGCTGTACATGTGATCAGCCATGACACCAGTCATTTAAAGTGGAACTAAACCCACTGTTTTCACTGTTTCCAAAAACAGTTACATTCAAGGCAGGCCTCAGCTCTCAGCCCTCAAATAGCTGGTGTCATAGCTTAAAGAGAAATATGGACACAGCACTCCAGCTGCAATACAGATGTGTCTGTTTATTGACAAAAATGCAGCATAATCACACTAAGTGCAACATTTTGGGGTCTCGCAGGATCCCCTTCCTCAGGCAAAACATGTTTGCAACTGGAGTGCCGGTGTCCATATTTCTCTTTGTGCATTATAACAATTGCCATCCATTGATCACCTCTATACCCACCCTAATTGATTTGGAATAAGCGGTCAGGAGTGAGATGAGTTCACGGACTATTACTTGGTATCATAGCTTATTACATGTGCAGCACCATGGCAACTGGAGGTCTAAACAGAGGCTAAGATGGCGCCAACCTTGGCTGTAAAGAATATGAAGGTTTAATTCCACTTTAAGGGCTTAAAAGTTCAGTTGAGCACTGACATAAGCAGCTATGACAGTGATGATCCTTGAATGGAAATGTTTTGGGAAACAGTTGTCTGTGGATTTAGTTTCACTTTAAGCTAACCTTTATATCTGAAAAGCAAACAATTATAATGGTAATTGGCACCATTCATGCAGCAGGAATAAACATATTGTCATCAATTGAAAGATACATGGTTTGATCAATCACACAGTAGGACTGATTTACAGAATAATAAGCAAATAAAACCAGAGCCTCTGCCAATAGTAATCAGTCAGATTCATTGTTCTCTTTTCTGCTAAGTGAGAGATACATCCTGATTGGCTGCTGCTTCTTGCTAGGTTTTGTAGGTCAGTGCAAACCCCAAGGTGCACTTATTATGGTAATGTACACATAAGTGAACTGCTCAGATTCAAGTGAAATAAAATAATACTGTGTTACATGGGCATGTAGCTTCTAAAATGAAGTAGAGATTAATTATATGATCCGGAACTCTGTGCAGAACTCCAGGCAAGTAAAATCTTAAGTAACCCTTGCAGTGGGGCTACCCCCGTACTGCAAGGGTTAAGTGCTCATTTTGTCTAGGGAGCTAAGATGTCAAAGTTCTACTCACCGGAACAGCGAACCCAGCTGACTCCTACACCACTCCTGGCAGCCTGTCTCCTCCTCCGCTTCTGCGATGTTATGTTCCTCAGTGTCATCACGTTCTATACACTATAGAATGTGATAACTCACAGGACCTTAGACCGCTGGAGCAGAGGGGAAGCGAGGCTAAACGCACCCGCTTAAGAGTAAGCTGATACTGTGGTTCGGGTGACTTAATTTTTATTTTAGCTCTCTAGACAAAATGAGCACTCAACCCTTGCAGAGCAGGGTTAACCCCACTGCAAGGGTTAAGCTTTGATTTGCCTGGAGTTCTGCTTTAAGCTATTCTGTATAAAGTCTGCAGTGTTTTAAGGTCATTTCACACATACTGCATGCTTTCACCAGGCATGTAAGGTACGTTGTTCAAAGCTTCCTTCTTATCTTGCAGTATGAGACTGTTCAGGTATATTCAGTCGAGTTTCACAGCTCATTTGTTAGATCTTAAACTGGGACAACTGCAAGTTGTGAGAATAAAGCTGTTCAACTGAGTGACTAATAGACATTCACAGGATGTCCTGAACAACATTGCTTCTTCTCAGCTTCACATCCTGGTGTTCACCCCTACGAGGCCGGTGTAACACAGTAAGCATATTAATGGCATCTTGTTTTCTTCTGATGGCTTCTAGAATAACAGGAAATGGAATTGTTTCTACTGCACTCGTTAGGCCGGGTTCACACCTAGGCAGCATCGGTTCTGTGTGTTTGTATGCGTGTGCTCAGCGTGCGGTTATTCGCACGTTTACGTGCGTTGTGCACATTTTGGCACGCGTTTGTACGCGCGTACATGAAGACGCGCGTTCTGACTGGCAGCTTAAGAAACATTGCAAGCAACAGACGAAGGCGTGTTCAAACGTACGCAAATGCGTGCTTCTGCCATGTGTTTTCAGCATTTCCATTGAAGTCTATGGGGCAAAAATTTGCTGTTAACCACCCAAAGAAGCTTGTGTATATAATATAATATATGAACGTGCATACAAACGTGCAAAAACGTGCACGCGGAATGTGCCACATGCGTCTGCCACGCGTTTTCTGGCGTTTTCACTGAAGTCTATGGGGCAAAAATGTGCTGTTAACCGCCCAAAGAAGCTCATGTACTTTTTTTGGGCGTTTTTCTGCTCAGGTGTGAACAGGGGCCATTGAAAATCATGGGATTTCCTGTGTTGGGCGTTTAAAAGTGTTTTTCCAACTGCTCAAAAACACCTAGGCGTGAACCAGTCCTAAATCCTTTTCATTGTGTGGCATCACTTATGAGAAACTTTTCACAGGTGAAACATAGATGCTGCCATATCTGACCTCTCCTTTTGAAAATTGTAATTGCCTGGCTGTCATGCTGATTGTCTGGCTTTATTACTTTCACTGACCTGGGCATACACTGGTAGATTTTCATAGAAACGTTCATATGAAATAATCTTGTTAGAACATTCGATCATGAGACTTGACAAATGTTATTCAAAATGTTGCTTGATTACTGACTGATTGGAGTTTCCTGAATGGAAAACACATTAATTGTTAAAATTGTATTCAAGAAAAAGTTTTCAATCCGCTCCTTCCATTTTTTTTTTGTCACTATGAGCGCTACCGTACTGTCGTCAGTTTGAGCCCATAACTATTACAATACTGAACAAACGTTCCAAAAACAAATTTTTTTGAACAAAGTTCTGCTGGTGTATGGAAAGCTTTAGAATGTTCTAAAGCTAGTGGATTAGCATCACAGCTAAGGAACTAGCCTCCAATATTCCTCTCACGAAATCCTTTCTCTAACTTAATTCTATGAAACCTAGTTGTGAAGCATAAATAGAAAGAAAATCCACACAGCTAATGTTAATATGTATAGATGAAAAAAGAAAAACTCCAAGCTGAGGGTGCTTTGCTCCCATTTTAAGGTTGATAGTCTAATCCTATAAATGATGGGCAGCACATCAGTACTATGAAGAAACTGTATTGCCGGTGATTATACTTGGGATCATGAACTTTAGGTCAAGCCTACTCTGAAAATTAAGCTAATGCTTCCTACTGCAAAGTACGCAAGACTACTGCTTCTGTGCAATTCTGCTGGTCAGTCCCATGTTCACACATCATAAAACCAAAATATACATCTTTATCTACAAAAAAGCTCAACTAAAAATACTCAAACCCTAAACATGATGGAGATATTGCCCTGTTAGTGTTTTATTATTTGGCCGAGCAAAGAATTATATTGGCCATACACTCTTCACTGACAGTCCTGATATATGCACATTGGTGGTACCATAAAATCATTCAAGCAGAAGTCAAGCTAGCCAGGGCACACACGTGTTAACATGCAATCACAATTATCAATTACAAATTAGCATATCCTTCCTCAACATCTCCCACTCACCTCTTCTTCCCAATGGGAAGACCAGCTGTCCTTTTAATGGAATAGTCAAGCTCAGAGGTTTGCACCAAGGTTAATGTATACCCCCTCAAAGTCTCACCTTATAAAGAATATCAATTTTTTTCAGATGTCCATTATATTCACGGAAAGATTTATAGTTACCTGCTTGGTGGATCACTCGATATTGCCCTAATTACTGTGGATCTATCCTGTGAGTTCATAATCAGCCTTGATTAATTGTCACCTTCCTAGACCTTTAACATGTCATTGACAGTGTTCCTAGTGATTTTGTATTAAGGAACTGTCTCTCTCTGACTTGCTCTTTCTGACCCTGCGTTTGCATTCGTTTTTTCCCATTTTCTTGGTGGATGGTCCCAGGTGCTCCCCCACTCTCCTGAAATCATTAGTCTGTATTGTTTTTTAAAAACTTTCACATGAGAGTACACAGCCATGTAACAGGCTAAACACTGGTCTTCTTGTACATGGATTAAAGGAGAACTATGCGGTTAGGGCTTTTCCCCATAGTTTTCCTTAGGGTAACAGGAGGACACAAACTAGCAACCTCCCGTCACCCTACAGCTCGCGGTATACTGAAACGCTGCAGCTGAAGCGGATCCTGACAGTTATGTCTGGATCCGCCCAGCTGCGTGAGTGACAGCTGGCTCTGTCTATCTAGAGGCAGAGCCAGCTGTACCCGCCCTTCCCCCATCCGTTCCACCAGTCAGCGCTGGAGGATCGGAGCGGGGAGGGTGGAATCCAGCCCCTCCCCTGTCACGGCAGAGAGCTGTGACAGGATCGAGAAGTGAGCGAACGTCGGTATGTGTTCGCTCACTTCCCGATCTACTGAGCCGACCTGTGACAGTCTCATTGTCACAGGTCGGCTAGAACTATGAGGTGAGTGAGAAGCACTCACCTCATAGTTCTCCTTTAAGCCTTCGTTCACATCTATGTGACGTGGGAACACTTGCATTCTAGCACGCGCTCCTGCATCACATGGGATTGCTTGTGTCAATGTTTGATGTGCTGTGGTGTATTATTTCTTCATGGCACCCCAAGGAACCTAGCCATTGTATGTGCATTGCGTCTCACCTCAACCTGTGGTAACTTATTAATATTTAAAAAAATCAAACAGTCATGCACTCTTTCATGCAATTTAGATGCATTGGGCAGCCCATTCAAATAAATGTAGCTTATTTGTGCATCTATGCTCACTCCCGTAATGGAATACAATTTCACATTGAGTTTACTAATTTGAATTGAAATTGTAGACCATCCTGGGAGTGAGTTTAGGGGGATGGCTACTTTACACAACACACACTGACCATGGGGAACAAAAGAAGCCACCATCCAGATGGAAGGACAGTGTCAGCACCAATTCAGAGATGATTTGAGGATCTACAGCCGAGTGATACACAAGTAAGAAACATTTTTGTTAATAGTTAAGTTACTTGAAAGCATTTTTAAGATTCAACTTCTAAGCTCACTTTAAGTCAGGAGGCAGATGTTTTTCATACTTTGGAAGCTCATCAAAATCAGGATGTTTGTGAAGCAGGTATTAATCAATTAATGGGCAGTATAAGGTGTAGATCTTCACATGAGTGCTGGAATAAGAGACATTTCCTAGCTTTTCACTGAAAGTTGAAATCCTATTTGAACATTTCAGTGTTCCATACTCATAAGTATTTCAATGTACTACTCTTCCTTTTCTTCTATAACTCAACTACATTTTTTCGGGTTTGGGTTTTATGTTTACACTAGTAAAATTGAGATTTAAAAAAAATTTTGGATTGCGAATAGCTTCTCTCTTGTATGTGAGGATCATGATGAAATCTCCATTAACTTCTATCACTTAGAATTCCCAGTGGGATCATATTCTGACACATCAGATTGTCTATTCATCTTCATTGCTGACTAGGTGAGACTTCCACATTACATATACTGGTCTCCAGAGTCTGATACTCATCAAGTTTCTCTAAGCTGGATTCCTGGGCATGTACTGATGACCTGCATGTATTTCAAGGTCCTGTACTCTTCAATGTCAATGTTATCTGGAGTGTTCTGCTCCCTGGTTTGATCGGGCCTTCTGCAGGAGAGGCATGTGATGTACTATAAATGCCAGCTAAATAAATACAATGAGGAAACTACAGGCCCTGTGCAAGTCATTTAGTATATGTAGATTGTAGGTCTCATGGGGGCTTCTCCATCTAATTGTTTGTATGATTTATTTATTAAGCACCAACATTTTCCACAGCCAAGAGTTATAAATATCTGCCTAGCTAATGTACATGGGTGGATGAATGCCAGGTAGCTGATGCTGAATGCCAACAAAAACAGCAGTATCTGTGGTTAGTGTTTCACGTCTGGCAAAATGATGGTAGCACACTGAGATGACTAACCTGCCCTTGGATGTGACAATCAATGTTCCCTTTTACACTTTGATAGTACCTTTATAAAATGTGGCTTTCTATATTTTAACACTAGAATACAAGATCATGTGGCATAGAGAGCACAGTTTTAGACCATATAACACAATTTTGAAGGTAAGAGTAATGATGACCCTTAGATGTACAAAAATAGGGCCCACTACTCTACATAGCCTGGTTTTTACCACCTAGAGATTTGCTTATAACAATTTTAAAAATGTAATGTGGTTATTGTTGGTATGATATGTAGGGAGAGTTTATTTGTTACTGCATGTACCCCCAATCATTTGCTAATTTACCCACCTCCATTTGTACAGATGTCCTGCATTCATGTAGTTGTTTTCGAAGGTGAACACAATTGTCTGTATGTGTAGACACTTTACTGACTGAAGGACACACTGAAACTCCTCAAGAAGCAGCAAAAGTGATAATATGAACATTGAAAGGGTTATTCACAAAACGGTGAAGAGTTTGGAGAAGGCAGGAGAAGTGAACAATCTAGGACAACATAGCAGAATTGGATAGTGAGCTGAATTGGAGAATTTTTTCCAAATCAGCTATTTTAGCCTAGATTGTTCACTTCTCCTGCCTTCTCCAAAATCGTCACCCTTTTGTGAATAACCCTGTAAGTGTTCACTGCAGAGATGGATGCACAGAAGCACACGAATTGGGTCAATCCAATGCAGAACACTTGTGACTATGAACCATAGATAACAGGTGTCAGCTCATCAAATTGTCATGATGAAGACCATACCATAAAAAAGGCAACTTGACCATACCTGTACCAATACAACGCAGATCAGTTATACTGATGATTAACCAGCTATGTCACGTGGAATGACTCTGCTTGGTTATTGTATTCTGACAGTGGCAGGTGTGCCACTGTCAAAATACAATAGCCCAGTGGTGGTAGGCGAGATTCCCCCGTCCACACTGTTTAGTAACGATGGGGGAATCAAGATTTTTATGTTGTTCAACCCCGTGGCACAGTGTATGGTCAGCTTCAGGGCCACTGAACATGTGCTTGTAAGTGTTAGGCATATTTCTGTTGTCTTGTTGTCATGTTGTCTTATGTTAACATGCTACTACTTTAAGGCTGCTGTAAAAACAGAGATGAACCAAGCATAAACACAACTATCTACTGTGTGTGGCTGTTTTTGGAAGAACTGATTTTTAAGAGATTTGTTCAAACACAATTTGGGACCGATCTAAATGAGTCACAGAACCACACCTGGAACAAAATGTTCCAAACACAACAACACACCAAGAGATGAAGTCAGTGGCATAAGCATATGTGATCATTCCTTATACCGATAACATTATAGGGTCTCCTTGAACAGTGACATCTTAGTGATAGTCTAAGTCAGCCTTTCTCAACCCTTTTCACCCAAAGGAACCCCTAAAATAATGTTGAGGTCTTGAGGAACACCTGCTTAAACCAAGTCATTGGGGGTCAGTGGGAAAAATGCCCCATGGATTGGTGGACAGTGGGAAGCATGCAACACTTACAGTAGTAGTCAGAATGCCACCCTTACAGACAGCTAAAATGGCCATTGGTGTCATGCTGCTGGGTCTGCAAAGTGGTGTTGGTTCTGAATCTATGGGGGCACCATCGAATGGGAGGTCAAACAGCCAGAGGAACCCCTAACAACCTATAGGGGAACCCTAGGGTATCACAGAACCCTGGTTGAGAATGATTGGTCTAAGTAATAAGGCCTGTACTATTCCAAATCAGTAACACTACATTATGCTAATACCTGTCATAGCACATAGAGATTTACTCACACACCTGCCTAAATCATTATGCTGCCAGACAGTGCTGAACCTCCTGTATTGCTGAGTTGGTTAGTAGTTGCCTGGTCTGCTATGATTATGATTATGTCTTTGGAGGTAATCATTAGGTGGATCACAGGATGTATTTTGCAGATATGCAGCAATTAATGGGTACCCTTAAGATGGTCATAGACATTATACGAGTAAGATATGCAAACACTGTATATAGATTTTTTATTTTCAGAATGTTAAAAAAACATATATGCTTCAGTCACACAGGTGTGAAAGTTTATGCCAGCCATCATAGAAGGGGGGGATTGAGCAAACACCATTGATTTTAGGTTAAACAGTAGTTAGTTGTTAATATTCAACATGGCTGATGATTACAACCCCTCTCCTATCCCAATGTGGTTTGTAGGTATACAAATTGTTTTATGTTTATGAAGGTGGATAAATATAACACTTGGATTTCAAAGCACTTTTATCCCATTTATGTCAGGATGAATGCTTCATTAGGCTGCTCTTGATTAAACTTCTAATAAACAAATCCCACACTCAGCTCATAACACTAAGGCAGATCATGGACAAATATTTGTCAGGAAATATAGTTCCAGGGAGTGGCAGATTGCTTACTGCGAGTGCAACACTCTGTTCTAGCATTCACATGCCAGCTGGCTGGAAGAAGCAAATATTTGTGATGATCACTAAAAAAAAAAAATGACTTCACGTGAAAATAGGACTGCTGTAATAACAATTTCACACCATACACCTGTTACACTGACAACAAGCCATCACATTAGGAAGAAGTGGCACAAGAGATATGAGATTTTTCAGTAGAACAATAGTTACTAAAATGTTCAACAGAGTAATAAGTATCTCCTTATACAGGAGATAAGTCAAATTATTTTAGCAACGTAAAAGGTGATTTATAGATACTGCTTTGCTCATCTGAACAGTTTATTATGAATCTCAGCCTTGTGTGCTATAGTGTTGACAATAGACATGTGCACTGGCAAAAAAATGGTTTTGTTTCATTTTGATTCGGATTTTGTGTTATTTCGTTTTTCGGGATTCGGGTCTGAAAGTCAATTCAGATTCGGAATTCCGATTCGGACGAAATTCGCTAGCGGTAGTTCGTTTGAACGTTTGTTTCGTTTTCGTTTCTTTTTCGTTTCGTTCCTTCATTCGTTTGTTGCAGCAAAGTGACATTTGAGGGGGAAAAAATGTTTTTCTCCTTCTCTAATGTCACTTTGCTGCAACGATCGGACGAACAAAATGAATAAGAAACGATTAAGAAACGAACGTTTGAACGAACTACCGCTAATGAATTTCGTAAAAGGAAAATCGGATTCGTTTGCATTCGTTATAGCTGTAATTCGGAATTTGGATACATCCGAATGTCCGAATTTCCGAAAATTCGTCCGAATTTCGCTTCGTGGCGAAACGAATTGCACATGTCAACATAGTTGACAATAGCATACATATAGTGCTGTGAATCTCAGCCTTGAGTGCCATAGTGGTGACAATAACATACATATATTGTGAAAAAACAATATTGTGCTAAGCTAATAATCATACACATCTAATACAATAAACAAGGGCAGAGCTTCCGATGTCACTGCACTGAGCTAAGCCGGACGAACGAACAGGCGTTTTATCGTTTGCTGCCACTTACCTTGCTGGTTTGATACAGCAATACCCAATGCCTGTACTGTGTGCACCATTGTGAGTAAGCATTTTTTACTTAATAAATTGCAATTTATTGGACGTTACGCACTATGTCCTTGTCCTTTTTCTCTCTTCTCCTGTATTTATACTGGTACTTGTGATCTGAGGAGACCTTATCGCCTTCACTGTGCATAGGCTTCCCTCCCCATTAAGAAGGGAAACTGTGCATTTGACCTA
Organism: Nanorana parkeri; assembly: GCF_000935625.1. Taxonomy (NCBI): domain Eukaryota; kingdom Metazoa; phylum Chordata; class Amphibia; order Anura; family Dicroglossidae; genus Nanorana; species Nanorana parkeri. Next base: position 596,505 of record NW_017306727.1, read on the forward strand.
GCTCTGTGGGTCTACCTCCCCCGGGTTATCACTCACTGGGTGGAGGTGAAGGTCTGCCTGCATTGTGTGATTACCTGAGATGTATATGTAGATTGGCTGGGAATCATCTGAGGAATTTTCTTGCACGATCACCATTGTTCTTTTTTTGGGACATTTGTTTTTGTTGGGTTTTTTTGTATGTAGATCTTTTTTATGCCTTATTTGTTGTAAAGCTCATTTATGTGATTAATTTATACATGTTTTATGGTATTAGATGTGTATGATTATTAGCTCAGCACAATATTGTTTTCTCACATTTTTTAGATATTTATTTATATCCTTAGTGCTTAGTAGCTCTTATTTCACATTTACCCACTGGCGGTGATCCCTTTATTGTATTTTTAACGTACGTATATTGCTGTGAATCTCAGCCTTGAGTGCTATAGTGTTGACAATAATACACATATAGTACTGGGAATCTCAGCCATGAATGTTATAGTGTTGACCATAATATATACCACAATACTGTTATATTTCCGTATGTAATTAGCTACAGATAAAAATATTTCCGCAGGGTTGAAATATGGGCTAGTTGGTAAATAAGGCTGCAGGTTAGGTTGTAAAATGTGATTGCGAGCATGTTATTTACTTTTAATGCCAAGCTGTACATGGACGCTTGTATTCAGGGGGCCAGTGCTGAGTAAGTGAGGTTTTTTCATACATTTTAAGTGCTAGGCCATATTACCTGCAAAGTCACATGCCTGAGCTCAGGAAGTGCAAAGAAAAGCATTTACTACACTCAGGGTTGGAACAAGTTCTAAACATCAATTTTTATGTCCAGCTCTGCACTAATGTAAGTTACAGGCTCAGTCTTACATCACGTCTCATTCCATTCACCCGGTAACTTGGAAATTTGGGGAATCTCTTTATAACTGAGCAGGCTGTGCAGTATCCGTGTAACACAGGAGTTGCTTGTAATGTATAGCAGTCTGGTAGCTGTCTTTATTATATGGATTTTGGTGGTTTTCAGATACAGATGCAGTGAGTTGGGATGTATACAGCCCCAGATTACAAATTTGGGTTGTGAGTAGGGTGAAGGTCATGAATGGCAGCAATAGAACAGTTGCAAGTCTGCTAAAAAGATCGTTAGAGCGAATTCTAAATTCAAGCCAAGATTTCTATATTCAACAGTATTACAACATACTTTGGGAACAGCGGTCTGATATATAGCAAAGTATATGAACACAGAAAGGTAAAGGCGTTGTACATAGAAGCTGCAATTGATGGAGGTGCCCTCCGCACACCTTTCAGCAGTCCCGGCCAACAATCAAATAAATGGTGCTCGAAGTAACTTCACGGATGGCACCGTGCAAAACACAAGATTGAAGAAAATAGGTCACCAGCACTCCATAAGTTAAAATGAATGAGTCCTTTTAATGGACAATGATGTCACAGAAATCCAACATAAGCCGACGTTTCGGGGCCACACAGGGTCCCTTCTTCACATCTCTTGCCTTGAAGAAGGGACCCTGTGTGGCCCCGAAACGTCGGCTCATGTTGGATTTCTGTGACATCATTGTCCATTAAAAGGACTCATTCATTTTAACTTATGGAGTGCTGGTGACCTATTTTCTTCAATCTTGTACATAGAAGCTGCACTTTCTTTGGTTTTCAAAGCTAGCTGTTTCAGATTGCTGCAGTTTTTCACTAAATCTAGAGCTTTCGGTAAATTGGTCATATCTTTAGCTATGGCCAATCTGTTATTTCATCATTGCCTGACTTACATGGAATAATCATTTTAATTCAAAGAATAATATACCGATCACTGACTGAGAATTATGATTGTAATGAACTAGACAAGTACCAAGTAGGCCACATGTGTGGTAGGTCAGATCCTTAATCACACACCATCAGATACAAAGCTCACAGAAAGAATGATGATGGCAATAAGTCCCTTTATTTTCTGCACTGCAAATTTAATCTTGGGTTTAACTTCGGTTGTTCTGATTTGTTTTATTTGGGATTAAGCCACATACATTGATCGGCTTTTAAGGTACCCATACATTTCGGGGCTTCATAAGAATGGTGACCGAATCAAGCATTTCTTATGGCAGTCTGGAAGTATATCTTACAAGCGATATCATACATGCCCAAGCTATGGAAGTGATTGCTTTGAATTCACCTGTTTTTTTTTTGGACCAATCAGAAATTGTTTGTATTTGTTGAAGCTAGTCATTCCATCCAGGCTCAACCCTACCATTCCATCCAGGCTCAACCCAACCCAAGTGGCATTACTTCCGTTACTGTTAGTATGTGATCATAATGGCAGTGAGATTTCTGCATTGTAGATACTATTTGATTGTTTAGGGCCAGGCTAAGCTTAATCATAAGGTTAACAAAGGCGGGGATACATTTAGAGGAAAAAAATTCCTAAATCTATAAATCATAAATTGTGACCATTACACATAATGCTTTCTAAGGTGGCTTTAAAAACAATTAATCAGAGATAACTCTGAAATTATTCATGGTTAGTAAAGGAAAAACCTGCACAATGGTACTAGTAATTGCTTCCTTCCATGTAACCCTGTTTATCACCTCCCACTGTCTTTCTTGAATGCCAGGATTAATCTATGGCCTTGTCCTCTTCCAGGCGGTTGCTGCAATTGGCTATAATATTGCCCTGAGATATTATACGTAACAGTAGCACCAGCCTGGTTGGTGCAGAACCAGTGAAGCAAAAAATCAGCACCATTTTTCTATACTGTTACTGCATTTCATTTGTTTTGTAGCCACAAGACAATTCTTGACAGAAGCCAGGCAGAGACATAGCAACAACAAACTGGCACAGTGTACGCCATTAGTTATAGTACAGAAGAGCTGTTTGCATCCCTAAGGTTAATTAGAAAGTCAGATTACTATTGAGACCTGGAAACTTCTATTTAATGTGCAAGGAATTTAAAAAAGGCAGCAGCAGGGGTTTGGGTGCGAAATCTGGTTCAGCGCAGAAGTGCAGAACAATCATTCCCTAAAAGCACTATTTCAATTTACTGTGTGTTCCAAACTCATGCAACTAGGAAAGGCCCCCAGCACATATCAGAGCACAGTGAACCATGGAATCAAGCTCTACATATCTGTCCTTGTGTATCTGTGGGCTGTTTCTACTACTGCATATTGTTGTTGCTGGATTAAATTGTATTGGAACATGCTCATAACACAAACAATATGCAGAATAAAAAAAAAAAAGCAACTTATTTTTAGATCCTGAACTACACAATTAGGAATGAATGGTTAGGCAAGCCACACTTGTTCGAAATTATGCGTATATATGATGTAACCTTTGTGGGAAGAGCACAGTAAATTCAATTAACATGCCATTTGATATGTATGCACATGATCGATGTGCCACATATTTTTTAGTAAATCAGGCCCTTAAGTTGGCCATACACCTAAAGATTTTCTGCAGATTTTCTATGGTCAGATGGAAAAAAGTGCAACAGATTCCCCTGTGACGAACTAGGAGCGCAGAGAGAATACACAGAGGCAAATCACACGAAACCCGGCGTGAGGGGTGTTTATTGGGGAATTCAGGTGTGCAAAGCAAGGTACAAAGGCCGGGGTTAGGTCCTGGGGGGTTGCAGGCCACGGGGAGGGTCCATCCAGAAGGTAGGCAACGGGCCAAGTAAGGAGTAGATCCAGAGTCACAAGGCTAGTAGTCCAGGGGTCAGAGGTGCAGCAAGAGGTAATCCAACAGGTAACAAGGCACTGTGTGAGTACATCCAGTAAGGGTAGAACAACAGATCCCAGCAGTCCTCACAGCAGCAGTGGAGCAGAACAGGAAGGGTTAAGTCCGTATCCTTTTGAATCCACAGACAGAGACCGGCCTCAGCGCAGCCTCCAGTCAACCATTCAGCGAGGAAGAGAGCATGCAGCCTTCCCACCAACACTTACAAAGGTCCCGGGAGGAGCCGGCCTGAGAGGGGAGGGAAGGGGCAGTACACAGGCTGTTGCTGAGCAACTAACCCCCTCCCCTCATGTGTCCTTTGTTCTGGAGAGGCTACAATGGAGAGAAGCAGCAGACATGTCCTGGCTTGTCTCGGTGCTCCTTTCTCCACATCCCCCACCTACGCCAAACTGTGTGGATAGAGGAATCTCCCACTGGGCCAAGCTTCAGTATCTTGCTAGTTGGCCCCGCTGGCTCTCAAAACACCTGAACAATGCCTGCATCCAATCAGATTGTTCAGGAATTTTAACAGCCAGCGGGGCCGACTGGTAATATACTGAAGTTTGGCCCAGTGGGAGATTCCTCAATCCACACAGTTTAGTGTAGATGGAGGAATCTGTTGCACTTTTTCAATCTGACCATAGAAAATCTGCAGAAAATCTATACGTGTATGGCCAACTTAAGTCTCTAAACATTGAAGACCAATATTCTATGTTTTACTCACAAGTAAGGGACGGATGCAACTATAAAAATTCTAAATGGAAAGTTCTATTATACGTTGTGTATGGTGCCAATATGACATAAACTAAAGTACACATGTATCCATATACAAACTAGGTGAAGTTATTTATTTTAACCAGAAGGTTTAAATCCCAGCAGCGTTTCTGTTTGCATGACTCATGAATCTTATGAATAATGCATACCATGTCTAAATCTAATGTTATAGTGGCAGAGACAGACACATAGAACTTGGCAGATTGTTCTTGGCTTCACTTTTACTGCAAGGCTTATAAGTCTACTTTCACCTGGTTCAGTATCCTTTTTCTGTATCATATTTTTGTCCACTTTTCTATCATTTTTACCATAGTATTTGTTATTTAACTACATGAGAAACTGAATTATAAGAGATGTTTTTCTGGAGGGTCTCCATTTGTGGCAGTGAGTTAGGTATTTTCAGCTTGAACATTTGTCAAATTTTTATGCTGTTGATTGTAAGACACATAGCAAAATCTAGTCTAAAAAGAGCTACCAGATTTAATTTTCTAAACTATGTAAGCCACTCAGATCTAAAGTTCACAGAGAAATCTCACCACTCCAGTTCTCCAGCAGCACCCCCATCACAGAGATCTCACCGGTGCAGGCAGAACAAGTGCGTGTTCACCTTCAATCAGTTAAGCTCAAAAGATAGCCGCACATCACCGGATCTTTAAATGATAAATCCAATATTTATTTGTAATCGAAAGTGCCTACCATGGACATGGTCCCCAATACAACAAGAGTCCTCTTATGCGTTTCACCGATTAGGCTTAATCATAGAGATAAAATAAAAATTGTGCAAAATGTATATATATATATATGTATATATATATATATATATATATGATCTGCACAATATCATAAGTCTGTATTTGCAGCAGCTACACAATTGCTTGCCACCGTCACATGCAAGCGTAGGTGTTTATACAACTAAAGGATTTATGTACACTGTGGCCATCACCCAACTACTGTTTTACAATGGACCTTCATGCAAATGAAACAGCATTTGACCCAGCTATGTATTTATTTTAAAATGATCACGCATATCTAGGTAATATAGGTAAAACCTTGAATTAATGTTTATATTAACAAATGTGAACAAAAATGGATTTTCAGGATCAACCAGCCAATTATAGACCCATTTCCCTGCTAAATACTAATGTTAAAATTTATGCTAAATTGATAGCCTACCAATTGGTCTAAATCCTGCCTCAACTGGTTCATCCCGACCAGGTTGGATTTGTCTATGGGAGATAAGCGCCTGATGGTATCAGGCGCTTCATTGACCTCCTCCAATGGGCTGAACATGTCAAAACGCCTTCCCTACTACTTTCCCTAGATGCGGAAAAGGCTTTTGATAGAGTACACTGGGATTATCTGAGGGCTGTACTGTACCGCTTTGGGCTTACGGGATTGATTGGCTCTGCTATCCATGCCCTCTATACTACCCCCAGTGCAGGGATCTGGAACTCTGGCCTTATCTCCTCCCCACTTAACATTACTAACGGAACTGGGCAAGGCTGTCCTTTATCCCCTCTAATCTTTGCCCTAATTATGGAACCCCTAGCTAAGGCGATTCATACCTGCCCACCCATCAGTGGGATCCAAATAGGCTCACACGAACATAAAATAGGCTTACACGCTGACAATGTCATTATTTCCATCACGCATCCTCTTAGCTCCCTACCGGCTATCCAAAATATTCCTACATCCTTTGGTAAAATTTCACTATACAAAGTTAATGACAGTAGGTCTCAAATGCTAGGAATTAATCTTACTACGTCTGAGAAGAGAGCCATTGCCCTGGTCACTTCCTTCTCATGGGCCCCATCCGACACGATTAGCTATCTGGGTATATCCTTGACGTCTCCTACCTCCAGATTATTCAATTTGAATTACATGCCTCTTGTTTATAAGATTAAAACGTTATGCAAAAACTTACATAGCCCCACCACGTCATGGGCGGGCAGGATTACATTGCTTAAAATGTTTATCCTACCTCATATTCTATATCTCTTTCGAGCATTGCCCATTCCCATCCTGTCTTCTTATCTACTGAACCTGCAACGAATCCTAGGCTCCTAGATATGGGAAGGAAAAAAACATTGGATTCCTAAGAAGTGTCTATATACTCCAACATTGCATGCAGGCCTAAGGGCACCAGATATACAAAAATATTATAAAGCCGTCTTCCTGGATCAAGCCAGTGGTGGAATACCTCCTCCAACAAAACTTGGAAACAAATTGAATGCACTGCTTCTAAAACAGATCTTTCTTTGTTGTGTGCCCTCCTTCCACAATTCACTCCTAACAAACCCTTCTTGGACATGGTCACAGCTACCAATAGTCTGGGCATTTCTGGGCTCACCTTCCTATGTAACCAATAACTCTCTCCTCCAACAAATACCTCTCTCCTCTCTGGATATCATCCTTTATGTCATCTGCCTAACCCCTTGGATGCATATGGGCTTTACTCATTTGGACAAACTGCACGACAAAGGATCTCTACTCTCCTTTGAAGAGATCTCTAAGAGATTATCCATCTCCCCTGAAGAATTTTATAGTTAAGTTAAGGACAGCCACATTATTAGAAGAACTATCTCTTTCTACCAAACTCCTAATCCCCTCCGTAAAGGCATCTCCTTCTTCTATAAACTCCTTGCTGGACCACAAACTTTTGAGAAACTTTTATCTATGAAGTGGTGGGAGAAGGAGTTGAATTTTACGCTCCCCCTTACCCTATGGCGTAAAGCTATTGAATGGCCTCTGAAAACATCTAATTGTATCACACATTGGGAGTCCCTTCAAAAAATCTTCCATAAATGGTATTACACACCACAAAGGTTAGCTAAGATTTTCCCCACTGTGTCCTCCTACTGTTGGCATAATTGTGGAAAAACTGGCTCTTTGACCCACATCTGGTGGTACTGTATTGCATTGAAACCATTTTGGGCTGCTATATTTAGATTTATTTCTTCTGTGACACACCTTGCTTGCTCTCCATCACCTCAGTTAGCACTATTAGGGATTGGTATAGAGCGTTTGCCCCCCAACCAACGTACCTTTGTTTCTCACACACTGATAGCCTACAGATTAGCTCTGGCGCGACATTGGAAGCAAGTAGAAACCCCTAGTTTATATGTTGTTATAGAAATACGGAATACCCATGCCCACTTTGAAATGCTCCATGCAAAAGCCCATTTCAAATGGGATAAATTTAATGCCAACTGGTTATGCTGGATGAAAGACCGTAGATGTACTATACGTACCACATGATATCCAACCAGGTCCTACTGCCTGTCGTTTATAGCTACCCTCACCAATTTCGTCCCCTAGCTAAGCCTTTTCCTAACATGTAAACTGAAAATATTTCTTTGACTTACACTTACTGGTACAAGTCTCTGTCTAACAGTGTACCATATACTGACTAGTTTTACTTTAAAGTCTAATTTACATTCAGGTAATATGGCAAATTACATAGACCCTTTACATAGTCTTGTCCTTCTCTACCCCTACATGTTTAGCTCCCTATCCTTATCCCCTACCAGATAATTAAAGCATCTAAGCGCAGTTCATACCTCAGGCAGTGTTGAGGGATAGGCATGGTACTCTGTGCCTTCCCCTCTCTCTTCCTCTCTTTCTTATTTATTTTTTGTTATTTTATGTTGCATTCCCTACTTATACAGAGGTTTAGGCCTGTTTATTTCCACTGACTAGCGTATTGAGATGACTGCTTTTAAATGCAGGCTGATAAGTCCTCTGAAACTACCGATCTTACTGTTATGTCGACATGTGTATTCAACCTACTGTTTTAGACTCTATATACACCTGCACTTATACTTAATAAAAATATATTGTTAAAAAAAAGGGGATTTTCAGAAGCACTGGGAGCCAAGCAAGTTCTCTTGTGTTGTCATTCCAGCATGTTTCTAACATTGGGGGCTGGGGGTGTAGACATTTAGGCAGGGGTGTAAATGGGTAAGCCCTGGCGAAGCCCTGGGAAAGAAGGCAGGGCGAAACGCGTCATGCTAGCAAACGCCAAGCTGTGATCTCACCTGCATGTCAGGTAACGGACTCCCGGTCAATTAAAACTAACATCGCTGTTTGTGACCAGATTACAACATACAACAAGCTATTGGGACGTTGTTGAACAAAAGGAAAGTCTCCTAAAGATGTTTGATATCCTAAAGTGAAAATTGTTTTCTTGCCGACGGCTTCACAAAACAATGAGTGGTGGAGCGATTTGACTCCCTGAACCTATCCGATCTGGAACATCACGGCACCTGTGAGTACCTCTATTTGTGGACTTACACACTATATGGTTAAATACTTCTTCCATGTGTGATAAAACTCCAGGCGATACTCTTTAGCCTTTTTGGAAGGACTGTATCAATTCATATTATATCAGTGCCTGACGAGGCAACTTGTACCCTATGAATTTGTATTTTCTTCCTTTTGGATGAAAAGACTTTCAAATCCAGCGGAGAAGTTTAAGCTATTTAGCTGCTATCCCATAGCCCATTGATATAATATATCTAGTTCTGAGACACATACTACATAACTGTCCTTCAGCGCTGTTTGCTCTATTTTTTGAGCTGTACTGGTTAAACATATATGCTGATCAGCTTGTCGAAGTATGCATGTTTTTTTGGAATGAGTGATTTGGTTGAGTGACCAATTTTAAAAGGGTGCTCTGGTGGTGGCCAGTAGGTGTTTTTTTTGGTGACTCAATATTTTTTTAACGCATTGAATAAAACTTTATATTTTTGTACCGTACCGGGCATTCCGATCCTCATTGCACTGCCTTTCGATTTGATCTCCTTTTGATCATTTGATCTTCTGTTCTGTGTAAATGGGTACAGCAGATTAAAAAAAACCTCAACCTCACAACAAATTGGAGGTGGGCAGTTGACTCAGGGACACAGCTTCTGAATAGTGTCATCCTTTGGTTATGCAGTCTGGCAGGGGTTTCTGAATTTCAATAGCTGATAAAAGTATTTACAAATCTTGTCAACTGTGCATTTAGCTGTTTAGTTAGAATTATCCCTTAATTGCTAATAAATAATAACATAATGCTTAGGAAATGCTAGTATCTCAACATGGAGCATTGTCCCCTGCTGTGTATTGTGATTGGCGAATATAACTATTCATTGCAGAAATTGCTAAGGGTTTAGTCCAGACTGATACAAATACATTCTAATATTCCCCAGCTCCTGTTTAGTGTAATTACTAATTATTCCAGGGGATTCAATAATTATTTTTATAATTGATTTAAGAATATTACTGATTGGGGAATGTCTTAAATGACAAATTGTGAATCTTACTGAATTCCTAATTTTGTTTAGCACGTACTGTACAGTATATACATAACTTGCTTTCGATGACAGTTTTACGTAAATAAATGCCATCTGTAGATCATATGAATAAAAGAACATCAACTTCCATATGACCGACCTTCTAATACCTGGTATATTCATGACATTTCAGAACACCATATCACAGGTTTAGTTGAGCACTTCCTGGCTAAATATTTCCTGTACGAGCTACAGAGAAAGAAATCTGTCAGATGTATGGAAGTTTCAATGGTAGGGTCTGAAATAGCACTCTTCTTTTTAATGGCTGAGAACTTTTTTTATATGATGCTTTTATTTCCAAGTTAAAGCAGAGATTTATTTATTTTCCACTTCATAGCTCAAGCTTCAATATGTATGGAGATGCTATCCAAAGATACAAATCACCTCTCTTAGAAACAAAATTTGTAAAAAAATAAAAATAAAATGTAGTTAAGCAGTAAAAATTGATTTCATTTTTTTATCAAGTTATTTAAATAACTACTCTCTTTTAGTTTTAAAACAGTATCAGAATTCTTCCAATTGTTTCTGTTTACCCAATTTTAAAGAGAACAAGTCAGGTTCAAAAATTATCTAGACAAAACATCACTGCATTGGAAGAGTTCTGTGGCTTACTACGTGCAGGGGACAAAGACTACAGTAGAGACAGTAGGTGCAGCTGTGGGCCCTGTGGTATTGTGGGTGGTATTTTATTAGTGGCTATATAATAGAGTCTATTTTGGCCATGTATGAGTGGTGGTGAATTTCCCAATAGGCATGTTTACATAGCCAGCATAAAACTTAATTCATAAAGAATCTGTATGGAGCATAAAAAGTTAACAATTTAACATTACCTCTTACGGCATGTACACACATGTGACTGTTGTGGTTTGTATTTCAGTGACACCATTGATGGACCCACTAACTTCTTCCACTTCTTTCACTAACACCACCAATGGGGTACAATGTCTTTGATAAACATCAATGATGGGCAAAATTCCTCCCACTGACACTAACATTGGGGTACTATTCCTCCTAATTATACCAATGAGGGGGTCACGTTTCCTTCCATTGACGACAAGAGCTAGGTCGTTTTTTTACTTTCACTGACTAACAACTCTGGAGCATTTCTTTACTTCCAGTGATCATTTTTCCTATGCCCAATGTTGTCATTTGCCTCTGCCTGCTGCTGGCCCCCCTAAAGTCTTAAGGACAGTAAACTGGTGCTTTCTTTAAAAAATGTGAGGACTGCCAAGTGATAACTTGCTGACTACAGGAAAAATAATTACAGGAAGCACTAGTAATAGCATACCAATGTGGCACCAGTAATGACTGCTATGTGCTTTTTCATCATTTACCTGGTCACAAAGCACCATCCCATACACAAATATTTCACCTTATGTCATAGTAGGTTTAGCCCTTATTGGAGCAGTGTGCATAGTATTCTGAGTATAAGAATGTGGATTGACTAAGGTGGTAGAAGATTACCCTGAAGATGTATGTTCACAGAGCTAGGCAAGAAGAAGTCCCACTCAGATCTCTAGAAGGTAGCCCTGACTTTCTCACATCTTCAGTATAAGGCTTTTTCATGTTCCCTAAGGATAAAAACAAACAATACCAGTAATATGCTGGCCATAAAGAAAAACTCATAGCTGTGTGTAGCAAATGTAAAAACAGTGTGCAATCGTGCAATTATATTGTACAGTCCACAAGAATAATGATAGTGCATGGCTGACCTTAAAGTGACACTAAACTCAGGAGTTAAATCTTGAAAATGCATTCAAGTACAAGTAGATCCTCAAAACATCTCTGAATTGGTGCCGACACTGTCCTTCCTTCTGGAGGGTGGCTACTTTTGTTCCCCAATGTCCCTGTGTGTGCACAGTAGCCACCACTCCAAGCTCATTACCATGATAGGCTACAATCTTAATACAAATTAGTAAACTAAACGAGAGATTGTAGTCCATCACGGGAGCGAGCTTGGAGCGGTGACTACTTTACAACACACACAGGAACCATGTGAAACAAAAGTAGCCACCCTCCAGAAGGAGGACAGTGTCAACACAAATTCAACCGAGTGATACACAACTAAGATATATATTTGTTAATAGTTAAGGTACTTAAATGCATTTTTAAGATTTAACTCCTGAGTTTACTGTCACTTTAACAAAGATTAAATACAAAGCAGTATCATGCAAAGAAACAACAAAGAAACCACATTTAATTCGTTCAATATTTAAGTAAAATAAGCTATATAGCTTATGTAAAAGATTTAAGATTTCACCTGTAATGTCCTCAATTGGAACTCCGGGCACAGAGATTTTGGTAACTTCTGATGTGTAAAAATGTTTTACCTTCGCTCGTTTGCCTCACGGTACTTTAACAATGTGCAGTGAAAGTCCTCTCCCAACAGAGAACAAAACACAGACGTGTCACCTCCATGGGCATAGAGGAAATGATTAGGCACATTAAAAGGATTAGAAGTCTTAGGATTAGAGCCATCAAAATAATGCTCTGCAGACCTATCCCTTAACTGATATGCAGCATACACTACATTGGCAACACAGCAAATCTGGTATATATTACAGCCTAGCTATAAAATAACAAAAAATAATAATAAAAAAAACTTCAAAACATAATAGCACTCTGGGTGACAAACCTACAGCATTTTTTCAATGTTATGTAAAATTGTTGACCAGATTACAAAATATTAAAAGTAGTAACAAACTCATGAATATCCTTCTAGAGCAGCTATACTTAGTCAAGGATCGGTGGAACCCTAGAGTTCCTCCAGACATTCCTAGGGGGACGTCCCTTGAGCTGTTGCTGATTGATCTCCCATCATATGATGTCTGCGGAGTTCCAGGGCCAACACCCCTTGGCAAAGCCAAAAGAAAGAGACCAATAATTATTTTTAGCTGTCTGTTAGGGAGGCATTCTGACCACCATTGTAAGGAGGGTATTACTCCCACTAACCACCACTTTGCACTTTTCTCAAAAAGTGTAAGTGCACTTTTCTTATTCTCACACTTTTAATTTCCCCCAATGATTTGGTTTTAGCAGGGGTTTCCCAAATTGCCCTGAAATGTTTTTTTTAAGGGTTCCCCTGGAATAAGAGGGTTGAGGAAGGCTGTTCTAGAGTATCTGTATCAGACAATACTCTTTTAACCCTGGTGTAGTTGCCCATCTGCAGTGACTAAATAGCATGATGAGGTTCATAACATAGTTTTCTCTATGTTTTAGTAGACAAATTGGCTTTTCTGGCCAAACCCGCAATGTGATATCCAAAAAATAACGGTACTGTAACTCATAGTCAAGTACAGAAACAACAACAATTCAACAAAGAACCTGATGAACTATTCTTGAAAAATGGGTGTGAGTGAACGAAATACCATCAAATGCTCTGGTATCTTAGGAGATAAAACAGGAGGCTTAAAGCATTCAGTATAGGCAGACAATCTGATAGAATGAAGGGGAGCATTCCTGAATAGAAGTGCAGCACGAGAGACATCTTGGATGAGAGAGATGGAGGTGAGACATTTCAGGGGAAAAAACAGGGAAATATGATAAATAAGGCAAATTCAATGTTATGTTGAGCTTTGTAGGCTAATTTTTATTGAATCCTCACAGCAATAGGGAGATTGCAGAATCAGAGGCAGTAGTATAGCAGTTGGTAGGGAAGTCTTGCGGATGCTTATATTAATGACTGAAATGGTGCCAACTTAGTGATTAATAACTTATTATACATTTATGTAAACTCAACATATGTCTGCACAGAAGCATGCTATTGCCATGCACAGTTTGTTTAACATGTTGCTGTGTAACCATGAAGATTTAACATTCATGCACACACAGATTAAGCCACTTTTCAGCTAAACAGATTTCACCATAAAAAATATTTGCATATATACTATAGCATGATACAATAGCTCTTAGTTTTGGTAGACTAGTACTGGAAGTTTTAGGACCCTACGCTAAGGCACCTCTCTACCACCACACACTAAGCCTTACTCTAACTCTCCCCTAAAACGAACCCTTCCTTTTTGTATAATCTACCCCCTCTTTGCATACTTATCTCTCCTCTTCAGCAAAGACCACATTTCTGCATTAAAAAATGCCATGCCAAAGTCCTTTCCCCAGAAGATCCTGTTTTGCCATAACAGTTTAGGTGTTAATGTTAAAGAGGAACTGAACTCTGGGAGCTGTACCAAAAAAATACAGATGGTAATGAACTAGTCAATAGTAGTACCTGTGGTCTCCCAGCAGCTGATCTTAACACTATTACTAACCTACCATGCATTATCCTGCACTATATCTCTGTGAAGGTGGCCATCTTGGTAGAGACAGGGTTTTGCTTCTTTGTGTCTGGGCCTTCAGCCAGGAGAACAGTGAGCAGCACAATAGCAATATCACCAAATTTAAAATCTTCTGAGATTAGAAGTCAGAGACAGTAATGCCTTGGATCTCACGCAGCAAACTCCAGCTATGAGGCTGTAGACTCAGAGTGCCTAGCCAGGGGAAATTCCAGACAAAAGGCACAATTTCAGGCTACTGCTTAGACACAATTAACATAGCAAATGTTCACTATTTGCATTTAGGTCCATTTTAAGGTTTGTATTTGTTGTTTAAGTGGCGGTGGAGTTGGAACTTTTTAAATAATTATGGTTAGATGTTTAACATTAAGTTTTAATGCAGCAAGCATGTCTCCTGTATCCTGAATATCTCCAGAAGGCGAACACAGAAAACACCACAACAGAACAATCCATAAATTTAGAAGGCTTGCCAAACTTCTGCACAGTGAGGAGATACCGTAGTGTAAATGGTCATGGGTTGATTGTATACACATACAGGCACAGTGATTGTGAGAATGGATTATCCATCATTCCATTAAGTCAAAGCTGGGAGAAAAGAATTATCAGTGTGGAGATTAGGTCTGAAGCTACCAACAGACATTTTACAATGCCTTTGGGTCCTGTCTATTTTGGAGGATTGGGGAAATAGAAAGTATATCGAAAACATAAAATCCTCCTGGCTGATCAGTCTCAGGGGAAGTATTAGTCTGCCAGGTTTGAGTTCCCAATCTGTTTGTCCCCAGAGATAAGATTGGCATTGGGTATGTCTGGTGAATGCATAAATAATTAGTCATATGAAAGGTTGAAAGGTAGAACAGTGCATACACTATTTGACCAGTGTTTAATGCATATTATATTGGCTAGATTAAAGCTGAACTCCGTGTAGATTGACAAAAAAACAAACAAACAAACAAAAACCAGAAGGCAGGAAGGTGACACCACTGTATTTTGTACCTCTAACAGAGGAAATGGTGTCACCCTCTAAGTTGCACTTCTTGGCAAATGTTTATGAATCCCAAAAGTGGCTGAACAGGTTTTTAAATCCTATGACAGATGCACACACGTGTGTGTCAGCTGTGCATTTAGTGGTTTTCATGGAGTTCAATTTTGACAATACTCTCGTCTGTTGAATAAATGGGCTTACAGTATATATGTATTTTTAGATTTGTCTAGTTTCATATACTCCATTACAACAATATATGTCACTGTGATTGGTTTAGTTTTTTATAGATGAGTTATTAGCAATGTGTCTTTGCTTCTATGGTTGCTCCTTGAACTGCCTCACTTCCTGTTTGGAGTCTACTTGCACAGTGTGGTATTTTCTCTGTTTGGTCTGTGACCTTGCTTCTGTCTGATTCAAGTTATCTGATCTCTTGGTTCAGACTCTTTGTCTTGTCAGCAAGCTGTGTGTCCGCTGAGCCATCTGATCTTTGTGTCCTACTCTAATGCAAACAACACACAATACTGTCAATCTCTGGCTGCCAAACACATTACAGACACTCCTCACTTAACGACCAAGTTCCGTTTTTACGACTAGATCGTTGAGCGAATTGGTCACTAAGTGAGGTATTGTGAAAATACCAGCTCTAATATACAGTACATGAGTTAGGTTTGCATACCGCAAATAGCAATGTACAGTAAGGTAGTAAATACTGACTGACTGACCGACCAACTGCGGGAACGAGACATAGACTGACAAAGGGTGATGTAAGATGAGCTTGACCCAAGTTCTCGTGCAGTGTACAATACCAACTGGTCAGAGAGCTGGTTGTAAGTCTGAGCAGTCGTTAAACAGATAGGTTGTTAAAGGAGAACTATGGGGTTAAGGCTTTTCCCCATAGTTCTCCTTAGGGTAACGGGAGGACACAAACTAGCGTCCTCCCGTCACCCTAGGCTCAGTATACAGCGAGCTACAGCTGAGACGCTGTAGCGGATCCCGACAATTGTGCCAGGATCCGCCCAGCTGCGTGACTGACAGCTGGCTCTGCCTATCTAGAGGCAGAGCCAGCTGTACCCGCCCCCTCCCCAGTCCGTTCCGCCAGTCAGCGCTGGAGGATCGGAACGGGGAGGGGGGAATCCAGCCGCTCCCCTGTCACGGCAGAGAGCCGTGACAGGATCGAGAGGTGAGTGACCGCCGGTATGTGTTCGCTCACCTCCCAATCTACTGAGCCGACCTGTGACAGTCTCATTGTCACAGGTCGGCTAGAACTGAGGTGAGTGAAAAGCATGATTCTGTGCATTGGTATTTACTTGTACAGAACCGAATGTGTGCTTTAGTACAAATTATCATTGGGAAACTGAGCTGAGGGATTTTGGGACTTGTCTGCTTTGAATGATGTTGGATGCAGGCAGTTGGCAGATTGTAGCATACATCTCAGAAAGTGTCAGCATGATGATAGTATGAAAGGTCAGCAGAGTGTATTGCCGACTCCCAGCAGCTTGACAGGATAATAAGGGGCTTTCACTGCAGCTTGCATTCATGGAATATAGGCAACACACCTCCTTATAGCATTTTGTAATCCAGTCTGTGTCAGGTTTTGTTTCTCTGCCCACAGTGAGGATTGGCTACTGATTGGAGATATGTGCTCTATTCAGCTCTTGCTCACTAGCCACTGTGTCCTCTTTCATGCCATTCCTCTACCTTATTCATGTCACAGGGAAAAGCAAACTAGCAAAACTCTTCATTTTAAGGGCAAGAGATTGCATCCAAATGCTCAAGCAGTGGAAGTGTCACGTACCTTGGTGTGAGCCTTAAGTGACGAGCAAGGCCTCCCCTTGCAGCTCCCGTCTGAGCTCCACTGGAGATGAAACAGCAGTTGCACAGACTGAGAGGGGCACGAGTGCCTGTGGCTGATGCAGACGTTGACACTGCGGAGATGATGGTGCTGACGACTCGGTGCCAGAGGTAGCGGGTAGTTGCTAGCAGATCAGAGCAAGCGAACGAGCAGAATGGCACCAAATCAGGAAACGGAAGAATGATCAGTGGACAAGCCGAGGTCACAGGGCAGGCAGTAAGCAGCAGAGCAAGGAATCAAGCCAAGTCAAACAGATATCAGGAACAGATTCAAGACATGCAGAATGCAGCTTAATATCTCTCTGCAGTGAGCAGATGCAGAAGACATCCTCAGGTTGGGCTTACACCTAGGCGGCATCTTGACGCAAGTTTGTATGCGCGTACATGAAAATATGCATTTTGACTGGCAGCTTAAGAAACATTGAGGGCAATATACGAACGTGCATACAAACGCAGAAAAACACGCATGAAAATGTGCAACATGCTTCTGCCATGTGTTTTCGGGCGTTTTCACTGAAGTGTATGGGGCAAAAATGCGCCGTTATCCGCAAAAAGAAACTCAAGTACCTTTTTGGGTGTTTGGTGTTTTCCTGCTGGCATTTTGCTGCTCAGGTTTGAACAGGGGCCATTGAAAAACATGGGATTTCTTGTGTTGGCTGTTTAAAATCACTTTTCCAACTGCTCATAAACTCCTAGGTGTGAACCAGGCCTTTAATAGCCCACCTGGCGCCAAGAACAAGCTATGGCGTGTGCATTTTTGTGCATGTGGATTTCTATGTGCAATACTTGCACCATAGCGCAGAATGTGCACATGCATGTGTGCAGCAATTCAGATAGAAGCTGTACTATGAGTACCGGCTGAAGTACCCTGAAAGGAAGTCAACTTACTTAGTATACGGGGCCACACCTCTTTCCCCAAGCTGTCCTAGGGAGGACACATAATATTCAGTATATGTAATGCAACAAAAGATTATTAGAGACTGCTGATACAGTGCAGGATAGAGTCAGAGACCGGGGGCATGCTACAAGACTGTTAAATGAAACTACTAGAACATTTCAAACCCTTTATCAGTCAAGAAGCTACTCCCATTGCTAGTTTCTGGGGGCCCTCAGACAGCATAGTAAGTACAAAGGGCCACAGGTTGGGCACCAAAGTGCTAGGGTATGGTGATAAGTGAGTTAGGTAACTATTTAATATTGTGTCAGCTTGTTTTCACCAGTAAAAAAAAAGTCACAACTCTTGTTCTCATAAAAAACAACAATTTTGCCTGGGAATTTTTTTTTTGTGGCTGCAAAGAAGTACATTGATGGTATAATATAATACTGCATATCACATTTTCAGGAAGGGTCACTCTACCCTATAACAATCTGAACTCCATCCAATGTAATGTTGTTCACCATTGGGCCATGATATTCTCCAAGCTCTCTCCGTAAAAACACAATTAAGAATGAATGCATGCTTCATGGTAGGGATGCTTGGATTTTCCACAATTCACTAAGCTATAATTACTTGCCATGATTATTATTATCTTCAGCAATGAGAGCTAATAAAAACTGCAAATAACAAACACATGACAGGAAATAATAATTGTTCTGCACGTACTATAGCTTAGTAAAGTGAGCATTCATTCTGGACAGTGCGGGGCTGCCTTTCATTCTATTTACATATCTGTAGATTCGGGGAACAGCAGTAAGCCAATAAATAAAAGCATGCAAATGAGAATTCAGTAAAGCTCCATCAACAACCTGAGTAGTATTGCACTGTTCTTTTAAACAAAAGTGGAGTTCTTTAAATGGCGCTAACATTTTTGCCATACTTTATCTCCTCTGGACAGAAAACAACTGTTAATAAGATGCAACAAAGGGGTCTATTCACAAAGCAGCCGAAGGATCTAGCCGTAGCTTCAGCCGATCCTTCGGCTAGCTTCGGCCCCAGGACTCCTTCGGTTCAGTAGAACCGAAGGGCTGCTGTACGGGCTATTCACTATTAGATATGTGCGATTCGTTTCGTTACGAATCGAAATTCGTACAAATTTTTCTGAAATTCCGAATTTCGGAAGCATCCGAATCCATAGTTACATAGTTACATAGTATTTGAGGTTGAATAAAGACATTAGTCCATCAAGTCCAACCTATTAGGATCTCATTCTAGGAGTACCCGTACCCCTGTATATTACGGTCCCTTAAGAAATCGTCCAAAAGTTTCTTGAACAATTCCACATTATTTGCTGAAATCACCGCCTGTGGCAGTGAGTTCCAGACCCTAACTGATCTTACTGTGAAGAACAATGCTGAGCATGTTCGGCCAACCCGAAGCCACCCGATGTACGGCTGATTTCAGCCGATATACGGCTGAAATCAGCCGTACCAGCCTGAAGTGAATAGCCGTTCGGCTCACTTCGCTTTAGCTCGGTCATTCACTCAGCTGCCTACAAAGTGTTTATAGAACTGATTACAAGTTACATAATGCATCCTACTTAAAAATCTGCTTTTTATTTTGTCCTGTATGTTGTCGCTTGTAAGATACCTGGTCAGCACAAACAGTATTGCTGAGCAGACAAACGCTTAAATAAGCAGAGCAAATAAAGAGAAGAGAGGAGTATTGTGCCAATGATTGTGCGAGGTTGAATGAGGACAGGGTGATGTACAGGGAACAAATATCTATAGACTCCTATCTGTCACCAATGCAGATAGGAAGTTTGAGAGTCACACTCC
Source organism: Nanorana parkeri (assembly GCF_000935625.1). Classification (NCBI taxonomy): domain Eukaryota; kingdom Metazoa; phylum Chordata; class Amphibia; order Anura; family Dicroglossidae; genus Nanorana; species Nanorana parkeri. The sequence continues at coordinate 616,152 of NW_017306727.1, forward strand.
AGTTTCCGAAAACATACATTGTCTGACAAGTTCACAATCTTTTCCGGAGAGAGAAAAGGTGACAGTTCCAGCATCTTTACAGTTCTATGAGAAAATACAAAATATAAAGCAAAATAAGCATTATTATGTAAGGAGAAATGCTGACATTTTTTGGTGTGCTGCACTACACATAATGAGGCTGAGGTTTTTTTTTTACAACACATGGGGAACTAATATCTATAGACTCTGACTGTCACCAATGCAGAAAGGACGTTTGAGAGTCACACTACAGTTTCTGAAAGAAACACTGGGCTAGATAAAGTGTCGGCGTGCTAAAAACTTGCCGCAAAGAAACCTGCTTTTTTGGATAGTTCAATTTGAAAAGAAAGAATTTGTAAAAAAAACTAATTCCAAGTGCAATTTCCCAATAATTTCTCTCATCCTGCTTCAAATAAATACTGGTTCAGAAAATTAGTTTGCCACTTTTTGGTGTAATAGAGGTGTCCAGCAGTGTATCAAGAGGGTGATGGTGCAAGACAGTTACACATTCTACTATGCACCAAATAAGCTATTTGCGTGGGACATAATAGTTTATTGGACATGCAATGCTGCAAAATAAGATGTCACACACAACAGTTCTTATTCCTCAACAACAATCTTATTTTATCTAGCCTATATTGTGTGAGGTTGAATGAGGACAGGGCGATGTACCGGGAACAGATATCTATAGACTCCTATCTGTCACAAATGCAGATAGGAGGAAGTGAGAGTCACAGAAAGATACATCTGAAGTGTACACAACCCTTTCTAGAGAGAGATAAAGTGACAGTTCCAGCATCTTCACAGTTCTGTGAGAAATGCAAAATAAGCACAATTATGTAACAAGAAATGCTGATATAATGAGGTTGGTTTTTACCTCCTCAGTGTATAGTTGCCAAATTATGTTTGTTATGCTGAATACAATGAACAATGCACCGTGACAAGCATTCTATCATACTAGAATATTTTAAGGCACCACTGTAACTGATGCTTTTGTGAATGGAGCCTAAAGGTCTGGGCCCATGAAAAGCATAGGACTGCTAGTCATAGAGCGTCAAGAAAACATTTTATATAGGTAGAAATAGCATCATAGTAGGTTATGCTGCAGCTATGGATAAGTGTTTTGTGAGGCAGCTACTTGGATCATGCCTACCTGCTGCTGCAGAACAATGTAGGGCCTTCATTATCCCAAGACAGTCAGCTCCTAAATCTTGGTGTCCATGCTTCTGATACATGCATGACTCAAATATACACAGAGTCTGTGCTTGCTTCTGTTATAAATAATGCAGAATTATTTCAACTGTTTTGTCAGACTTTTGCGTATATACTTATTTCAGGTACGTACACTATAAAATGTTTGAACACCCAATGGATTTTTGAAATGCTAGTTTTCGGTAGACATGAGTTTTAGTTAGTCTTGAGGTATCTTGAGAAATCACTCCGTTCCGCCATCCACACTAAAGATTGTGGATGAAGAAATCTCTCCTGATGGCTTTTGTATCCTGACAATGGTCCACAGTTAGCAGAATACCCAAACAGTGACTACAGCTGTTCCGCCAACAATTTTCCACCCGGCTCCTTTGCCAAAAGTCAATTGAAAAATTGACTTTTGTGGAGCTGGTTGGTGCTGGCAGGGCACCTGATTCAGCAGGAAATAGCCGGGATTCGATCTGTGTATGGCTGGCTTTACAGTGAGGTTTTTAGTGTCAATCAGATCAGGCATTATAATGATCTGCACTGAGGAACTGTCAAGACCACAGTGGATATAGACAAACTACTATCCTCTACAGAGAAGCTCCTATCCTGTTTATCTCTGCATATCATAGCCAGCAGCAGGACTGAGAAGAAATGAGTGTGGAAAGTTATAGCAAAGTGGGGACCTGAAGAGGTGCTCTACAAACACGTATTTAGGGGACACTTCTGACAAATGAACATGGCTCTACCTATGATATTAACTCTGTAAAATCCAATATTTAGCTTATGTCTTAATAGCTGCTTTAAAGTGATACTAAACTCATCCGTTAAAGTGACATTAAAAACCTTCCTCGCGTTTCCGACAGTCCCTTCTGCACTGGTGCCGGTCTCTGATCCACTGCAGAGTCCTCGTGTCCCACGGAGTCTGTCTGACGTGTGCGTGCCTGGCTGCATCCATTGAGTTTCAGTGTGTTTTCTCCCTCACCCTTCTACTGTGCATGCGCCCGCACACTTCTTCTTTACAGCCATTCAGGAGCCAGGAGTGCTTCAGCTGGCAGCGAGTGGCGCTGACACAGGTAAGTAATTAATCTCATTGCTTGCTAGCAGTAGATATATGCCAAAATAAGATCTATATATACCAAATAATTTAAATTTATATACCAAAATAATTTAAATCTTAAAAACACATTTAATTACCCTAACTATTAACATAAATGTACCTTATTTGTGTATCGCTCGGCTGTAGATCCTCAAATCATATCTGACTTCATGCTGACACTGTCCTTCCTTTTGGTTACTTCTCGCTCACGTGATGGACTACAATTTCAATACAGATTAGTAAACTAAACATGAGTTTGTAGTCCATCACAGAAGTGAGCTTGGAGCGGTGGCTACTTTACAACACACAGGGACCATGAGGAACAAATGAGCTATAACTCACGGTATACTGAGCTTTGGGTCACGGGAGGGCACTAGTTTGTGTCCTGCCGTGACCCTTAGGAGAACTATGGGGAAAAACACTTACCCCATAGTTCTACTTTAAGGTACTTGAATGTATTCTTAAGATTTAACTCCTGAGTGTAGTGTCACTTTAGGCCTTTTTATTTGGAATTTGCAGACACTTTAAATTTGTTTGGCAGCATATTAAACAGGGAATCTGTTATATTAGATTCTGTAAAGAGCCCTCTCTATTTCTCAAAATGTCCATGTCAAATAGCGCACATACAAATCTTGGCACAAAACTTTTGCAGCCTCCTTACAAATTGGATATCCAATAAATGTCACCTATTTTTCTTTCTAGAAGGAAGGACAGCGTCAGCACCAATTCAGAGATGATTTGAGGATCTACAGCCGAGTGATACACAAATAAGATACATTTATGTTAATGGTTAAGGTACTTGAATGCATTTGAAATATTTAACTCCTGAGTTTAGTGTCACTTTAAGTGCTAATATTCTGCAGCTTTGGAACACTGTTGGAAATACTCATGTCCTGTTTATATGGAGGCAGTGGAATATGTAATGGAATATCTGTGCTTTGTCATGCAATGTTATATATCCAATAGGATACAGTCATTCCAACATGTCCGACTAGCACAGCATATAGCATATTAATGAGGGAAAATTGATTCAACACACCCATGATTTAGTATTAATACCAGGTGCTATTTCCCGAAGAGTTAATGATGATGTTCCTGAAGGAGATTATCAGGAGAAGGTGGAGTTACAAAGTAAACAATTGCAAGAGGAAGGAGAGACCTGTTCATTCTCTATGAAACCAGGATGACTAATTTTGTGCCATTAGTCTGGATCTCCACCCCTGTCCCCTATAGCAGTACTGGCCTTGTTCATATCATCATACTGGCCATGCTCATATCATGCACCTAGTACTCTCTCTGTATACAGAATCTGTTTATTCTTTGAGAAATGTTTTTACAGCAGCAGTACATCAGTTCCAAAGGCTGATTCCGTCAGGCTGACACTTTATAAACAAGCAAATGATAAGTGTCTAAACACTATGCATCTTACAAAGTTATACAGCAAATATAATTATTTATTACTGTGTTTATTGAAACACCCGTTTTTTTTTTTTCCTCTAAAGAAAAACAAACAGGTTTGCTAGCTCCGGAAATGTTTGTATATGCTCTTAAATGAAAAGGTCAGCTTCTAATACACAGACCTTTAGTAGGCCACTCTCCCTTGGATGATTATAGGAAGCTTCTTTCCTGGGATCTCCATTGCGTGCCCTGCCTGGAGCAGCACAGCCTTTCTTTCAAAATTATAAGCGCCCTTTATAAACAAACACTATTCATTTCAATGGAAGACCTGTCTGCAGCCTTCAGTTGAAGCTAAATTGCCAATATAAGCTCACTCTTTACACCAGGGATAGGCAAACTCCAGCACACCAGCTGTAGGGCAACTACAACTACATACAATTCCCATTAGGCATTTGCAAGACTCTGACAGCCACAGTCATGGCTTCCAGAGACAGATGCATGATGGGATTTGTAGTGTCATCACAGCTGGAGGGCAGGAGTTTGACTTCCCCTGCTTTAGACTATATGTATTTATAAAAAAAAATTGTTAGGCTGTACAGAAAGTATCTAAATGGAAACATGTGTAGGAAGAAACTGATAATGAGGTAGAGACTTCAGTAGGTATCACTCTTGTGAGTAAGTGATCTTTATCCTTCTAAATTTACCAGTGAATCATAGCTTTGATTCATGGCAACAGATCCATTGTTTCTAAAATATGAGCAATGCACACCATCAATCTATACATTTGTAAAATGATATTTTAAATATGTCCACCTCTGTTAATTTTTAGCTAATAAGTGCAGCTAAATAGAGGATTAGGTTCTTGGTGAGATACTGAGATGATTCATTACAAATGGAGAAGGAAAATAAGAAAATTGGAGTTGTTACTTACAGCAGCCAATTAGAATTCTCATTTAATTCCTTTATAAAATTATAGATAAAGGCTGATTGGCTGTTACTGCTAACAACACTGTAGTTCTAATATTCTGTACTCTATATTTGAAGTGTGTGGAAACCCAAAATGTATTTCTCATAATGTTTGTCATCATGCTGCACTATATATAGTTTTTTGTGAATCAGTTGCAAAGCTTGTTACCCAAAGTTCCTGCCAGTGACAGCATAGCCGCTGCCTTATAATTCACAGTCCACTGTGTGTACTCCTTTAGTTGGTTTTTGGGCTGTCTGTCTAATTGACCTGACAGGCAGTCCATCAGCCAGCTAAAGGAGGCTGCTGTTTGCAAGGCTGTGGTTTAGCGTTGTCAGCCTGCAACAGGAAGTGCTGTTACTGGCAGGTTAAAAATGTATTACTGTATACAATGAGGCATGATGCCAAACATACTGCAAGTAGATTTATAGATTGAGAGCTGAGCGATCCTCTTTCTGTTCCTCCCAGCACTCATTGGAAGGAACAGACAGGGGAGGGGGCGGGCACAGCTGGCTCTGGCTCTAGAGTGGGTGGCAGAGCCAGCTGTCAATCAGGCAGCCAGATGGCTGCAGTGTGCCTCTGTGTTGTCAGCAAATAACGGGCAGTAGCACGCCATAGATGCTGACTTAAGGTCTTAGGGGTACATTAGTAAATGTACTCCTTTGACCCAAAAAATGACTCAAGACAAACAAAAGATTTGGCTTTAGTTCTCTTCTAAGTACACTTCAAAACCTGAAAAAGATTCCCAGAACAAATTAGAAGATGCTTGCCTTTAGACTGGTTTTGTCTGACTGAAACCACAGACAGAGGCATCCAGAAGGGGGGAGCCATGCTTCTGACTAATTCATTTGTGTGTGTGATTCTGAGCCCTGGTTCACACCTGAACGTTTTGTAGCGTGTTCTACGCTCGACGAACGCTCTACAAAACGCTAAAAAATATAAATCCCATTGTATTCAATGGTCTCGTTCCCACCTTGGCGTATTTCAGCCCGTCCCTAACGCGCTACAAAACGGCCCACGCCTGAAAAGGTACATGTACTACTTTGGGCCGTTTTGTTGCGCGTTTCCATTGGGATACAGCCAAGCAGCCTTCGGAAACGCGGTAAAAAACCGCGCGACGGTCGCGCGACAGACGCGCATATGCAATACGCCTAGGTGTGAACGAGACCTTAGGCTGACCCCTGCAAACAACAAGATTTTTCAAAAGGTAGGGTAAAAAAGGTTATATAACATAATGGAACAGAGAGCTCTACCTCATGGCCAACTATAAGAATAAAAAATATAAGAATGTGACATGTTTCAGATTTTCCTGACCTAAAAAATAATATCTTTGTTTTATGTCTTTAGTCTTTACTATAATAAATAAAAATATATATTAAAAAAGTTTTACATTCCCTTATAAAGTGATAGCTCTCTTCCACGTCTTATTCTTTAATGTACCAAAAAGACTTTGTATTCACTCTATCCAACTACTTAGGGTTTTTATTTTATTTTTTCTTAGAGAAAATTAGAGAAAAACAATATATATTCCAAATTAAGCAAGTGTGTATTTCCTCCAAAGTGAAAGCTACAATACCACAATAGACATCACTTTATTATTTGTAGACATATAAAAACATCTAAAACAACTTAAAAGCAATGCATACACCAGTCAAACTTTCAAGATGGTATTATCACATTAAAGAGGTATACCTTTCTCTTACTGGGATTTTATTTAATATAGATTTTCTTGCTTCTACTTCTATAAAAAAAATTCAATACTTTTTTTAAAGCTCACTGAACACTAAACATTCATATTTTGAATTGTGAAAATAATAGTGTCTGTGTAACAAATGATTGCTATTATCATTATCTACTTAGGCATTTTGTAAAACAGAGCTCAGTTCAGATGGATAGGTATATGACAGCATCGTGTAACACTGTGTCATTATACAGTAGTAATCTGGCATTAGTTACTATTGTGTGGAGTATTAGCAACTAGAATAAAAGCTGGCGAATATAAAAGGAAGCAGTCAGTAGTGACCTGCTCAGACCAGCAACTATTCTATCACTCACAAATGAGGAATTACTGAGCGCACCACATACACCGCTGGCCTGATTTGATTGACACAGACATTCATGTAGACAAACTAGGCACAACAGCTAAGCTTTTCAGATGTGTTCTAAATGGTGTGCTGAAGGGTTCTGCTTGAACACCCACAAACACAAAATGTGATCTATTTTTATAGAGTACCTGTTTTGGTAAATTTGTTTAGAAGAAAAGAAAAGGAAACGCTATATTTTTATGCCCCCTGCACAACTGGATGTCTGAAAAAAAAAAAAAATTCAGTTCAATATATGAGACCTGGGCATTTTACACACCCCACAACCGTCCCTTGGCTGTCCTTGTCTGGCCCGCGGTCTGGACACGCACCGTGGTGGTTCTGACAGAGATCGATGACTTGCACTTGGTTATGGCTCACTGACAGTGGATGTGCCGGTCTCCTCCCCATAGCTCAGCGCAGGTACCCTTCTTTTGTAGTCTTTATTATTATTATTATAAAGGATTTATATAGCGCCAACAGTTTGCGCAGCGCTTTACAATATAAGGAAGACATTACGATCACAATACAATTCAAGTCAAGATGGTAAGGAAGGCAGCCTAGGGTGACAGCATGGCTTCTCCATAGTTATACTAGCACATAATTGTATGTATGCATTGTATCTACGCTATTGATATGTCACCTGATTTGTTTATCAGATTTGTTTATCATTGACCTTTTGGAAAAATAATTTCAATATTTTTTACTTGTGGAAAAAAAGCTGGATGTTATGTGAGGAGGGCCGTTGCAAAGTATAAAAATCTTGCAGCATGCTTTCTTCAACACATAACGCCAGTCTACTGTCAACTACAGGGAGTGAGGGATGCAACTCAAGCAGTGAAGTTCTCCTGTCGCATGCCCGCCCCCGTCACCATTCACAAAAGGAGGAGAGGAGAGGCAGGATGTGACATCATCTCTCCTCTTTCAATCTTATCTGAATTCTTTGAGAAAAATACATATATATATATATATGTGTGTGTGTGTGTGTGTATTTATTTATTTATTTAATTTTTTCATTATATTATACTATATTAAACAATTAGAAACGTTTTTATAATGAAATTACACCATTTTAATTCCTTTAGTGTCTGACTAAAGGAATTTTAGTGTCTGAATAACGGGGAATAAATATCCATTCATCTATTGGATATCTCTTTTTGGCAAATCCTTGTTTAATTCCCTGTCGTATGGCTTCAGACTGTCCATAGAATTCTATGTCAGCAGAATGATGTCATCTTTCATGCCGCCTCTGCACATTTGTCTTACTTATGATCTCAAACTTGCCATTGCAGCAGACTGCTAGTACCATCGATCACTCGCTGCATGGCTTTGCAGTTTAGCTCCTGAGAGATTTATGAATTAGGGCCTTGGCTATCGATGCCATGATGTACAGGTGTAGGCCAAAGGAAGGGGCAGAAATTTTAATTTAAATCTTACAATGGAAATGCCTGCCTTGTATGTATGTAGCCTTTGCTTCAAGCCGTTCTGTAGATACCTAAGATAAAGAATAAGAATCAGAGTTAATTGGAATTCCCTTTGGTCTCTATAGTTTGTAATTGGTCATATATTCTCGATTCTAGACTACATAAACCTTGTTAAATCATGAAAAAAAAAGAACAAATATGGGAAACAATCTGCACTGGGGTTGATTAACTAAAAAAAAAAAGAGAGACTGTTAATTTAGCAAAATTAATGTTCATAATGCAAAGTGAAAGTTCACTGAGCTTAGTAAATATGATGAAGCTGTGTTCACTACAACCAACCAATCATGTGCTAGTAATAATTCAATTTTTTATATTTCCTTCCCACATAGTTGGGTATTCAAAATGAGCACAGGGTCACCGTATTTACTATCCTTAACCTTGCTAAGTGAAGGTATATTTTTTATACATTATAGTATGTATAGCCTGTCATGACATTCAAAAATCTATAGAATAACTGATCCACACCAGCACTAGGGGTACCTGGAATCAGTGTTTCCATCTGTGGATCCCATGTATCCTGACATACAATAACTGCTGAGTAAATATTATATTTATATTATATTTGAGTTATTTTTTGTAAACAATATGCTTACTGAGCATTTGGTTTTTATTATTATTATTCATTATTTAGCTCTGACACTTTCACAAACAAACATTTACCTAGGGAGCTTACAATCTAATGTTCCCACCACAACCATATAAATGCTCACATGCAACAGGAAATTAATAAAGCTGCCGGCATGTTTTGGTAATGTTGGAGGAAACCCAAAGCAGTGCAGTGCAGGGAGAAGATACAAAGTTAATAGTGTTTTTTTTAAATTCCTAATTCAAGAATACCATAAGATCCAGGTAGAGTATTGTAAGTACTATAATCAACTCACAGGTTTCTAATGAATGTGGTAGGTTCTGCAACTGGTAATAGAGAAGGAGTTGTACATACAATAGCATTTTCTAAAGTGTACGTAATGGAAAACTTTATTTTTTAAGCTCTGGAAAGAATTGGAAGGGATTAGAACCCCTGTCAAGATTTAATTGCTGTCTGTGTCACCTATAAGTAGGTTTCTCTCCTGTATTTGTGCTGGTGACTGTTGTTACGAAGACAGAAAGGGGTTAATTTATAGTTGGGCAGGTGCTGTTCGAACGGCATTAGCGCCCCTAGATGGTGCTGGCGAGTATAGGAATATTGTATACATGCTATTTATGCTGCTGGGCCATCTTGGATGTGATGTCAGCAGCCACAGCAGACTCAACACTAGGGCTGCAACAACTAATCGATTTAATCGATGATAATCAATAATGAGAATCGTCAATTATCTATTAGCTGTTTCTGCGATTAGCTGCTGCTGCCACCGCTCTGCTCCACTGTTCTCTCCTCCTTTCTGGGAGCCGCTGAATGCAGCCGTCTGTGTCCCTTTCCCTTCCCGCCTGTATTAGTGCCTGTCAGCTGCTGTGCCTCTACATTCCCCGTGCCTCTGTTGCTCCGTGCCCACGCTGCCCCTCTGTTGCTCCCCCTTCCCCCACTGTCTCTCTGTCCCTCCTTCATGCCCACGCTGACTCTCTGTCACTCCCCCGTGCCGCCGCTCTGTCGCTCCCTAGTGCCCGCGCTCCCTCTCTGTTGCTCACCATGCTCGAAGAAAAACATGCGAACGTGCGCACACTAATGGAAATACAAGTCGAGTACACATACGTATGAAAACGACGATTGTGCCAATTATTGTGTTTTATTTTAACGGGAAAATATTTTTTATTTAATTTTTTTGGCTTGGAGTTTTTTAATTCAGATTATTTAAAATTCACTAAACCAATTAAAATATCTAATATAATCATACAATGATTTAAAGAAAAATTTTTAAAAGTTGGGAAAAAGGTAATTTTTGGTTTTGGCCTGACAAATTATGCTGCAGAGTGTGCAATGCGATGCCATTCATTTCAATGACACCCCAAACGTGCTTCCAGCCAGCAGTGTGATTGCCCACACTGGAACGTGCAGTACTGTAATGGATCTGAAATAAACCTTTTTTTCTGTAAAACTCCACTTGTGTATTTTAAATAAAATATGTTTTTTTTTTTCAGTCATTCGATTAGTTGATTAATCCAAACAATCGGCCAACTAATCGATTATGAAAATAATCGTTCGTTTCAGCACTGTCACTCAAGGGACATTAGTATTCCCCTTCTCTGGCTGCTACATAAAACATTGTGTAGGGTGGTGAGAGGAGAGGTGGAGGCTCTGGGCCAGCACAGATAGTAATTAGAGGCTCCCGGAAGAGAAGATCGCTATGACATGCAAGGAGGCAGGGGGCTGTACTAAGAAATCGGCTCTTCCTGGAGTGCTCAAATTTTCTAGCAAGTTCAAAAACACACAGCAAGTGAAAAAGAAATGCCTTACAGAAAGGAAAAACACTGCAAGCGACCCTCTAAAATACTTGACTTTTTTTCTGTGCTTTAACCGGCAATTTTTTAGGTTGGTGACAGGATTTGTTTAACGGCCTTGCTGTTCTAATATTGTTATATGTAAACAAATGTAAAAAATGGTCTTATTGACCACAGTTAGCACTAATTTATGTTTTTGGGGGTTTCTGTATGAAGAATCTGAATTCAGGGAAGACCTTTTGGACCTACATTTTTATGTAAGAGAGTTTGAATGAATATATGTACATTGCATTATAGCTTTGTTCTGCTAAAATGATGGGAATGCACTTACAGAAGAAGTAGAGGTTTTCAGCTTTCCCAGCAACATTCAGACTCGTGAAATCAGCCCTTGTCCTCAGTTAGCCATAGTATAAGTTATTCTCTTAGTGCATGTTAAGTGACAGTGTCATTGAGGTGAAAATGCTAAATCGGGAAAGATCCTCTAGTAAAACACATTATATGCATTAATTATTCAAAGGGAAAATCCTAGGAAATGATATAGGTTGAAGAAGGTTACTCGTAACTTTCTGCTGCCAAAAATGCTAATTTGTTTGTGTCTGTGAGGCTGAACGAAAATGACAGCCATTGCTCACTCAGTCAATAGGTTCCCACACACATTCCTTTCTCTGGGATGTGTGGGGGTCACTTCAAAAAGGAATGTAATAATGTTTTCTTTCTGTGGTGAAACAACTGCTTCAGCGTTTTATTCTTGTCTGGAAACTTTCTCTGTAGCTGTGTTGCTGAATCTGAATGCCGCTGCATAACTTTATTTAAAGTCTGTAACTTTGCATCACGACACTGCACAACAGAAGCAAGTTTTCTATATTACAATTTCTTACATACGACATAATTACTGGTAAAAAGCATGAAGGGGCTTTGTAAGAAAAACCTTTACCGGCATGATTATTATTAGTGTATTATTATTAATAATTTCTACAAAGTCATCATCTCCCATGGTACTGCACAATGTAAGTTATACTACAGTGTAGGCTCTCACGAGCAGGGCACTCCCGTATTAAAATTGTATTGTAACAGTACAGTTTCCCTTAATTTTGTAAAGAACTGCGCAAACTGTTGGTGCTATACAAATCATGTTTATTAATAATAATAATAATAATAATTAAGGAGAGCAGCTAGTACAAATACAAGGTTTACATGGCTGCATGTGGCTACACGCCAACATCTGTGCAGGTCCAGGTGGCTGAACATGGACTAACACTGTCTGCATCCAAGTGTGGGCACCTGGACCTGCACGGCTGTGCAGTTACAGGTCGGTGTTTAGCCGCATGCTGTCACATCCTCCCATTGGGGTGTATAGGTAGCTGCACACAATTAGGTCTCTGCACGGATGTGCATGCCATATGGATGTACATTTTTTTTTTAAACATGTGCCTTCAGAAGTGCATGGATGTGACAAGCTTTCTGTAAAAACAGACCTTCAAAAACATGGTCTAACATTATAATCCACAGTACATTGTACACACACATTATCTGCAATGTCAATGTGGTTCTGCCCCTCCATGTTGACATTGAAAACACCAAAGTGAACCGGAAGCCCTTTGCTGACATAGTTCCTTGTATGATGTTATATGATATTTGATGTTAGTAGAATCTCATCTCCGCAGCCAGATCGTTGTTTTATTGAAGTATCCCCAGAATTCCAGGACAGTGAGCATGACATTATTCTTACAATATCTGAACATAAACAAATATGGAAATCCAGAATACAATGTTCATAGGAAATGCAGACCATGTGTGGACCAAGCAGTGAGACTAGCAACTGTGCTATATAATTACGTTGAAATTAACTGTGATCTACAAACAGCATTGTAATACAATGCATACAAGGTTACCAAGGTTAGAACAAAAAAACACTACATATCAAAATGAAAATTTAGGAGAAACAATCTTATTGGCCCTTTGCAAGCATTTTAATATCAAGTCTGACTGCTAAAGCCAAGAATCAGGGTAAGAGAAGCAAGAGAAAGGAACAAATACATATATGTTTCATAGGTAAAGCTGCACAGAGTTTATTTAGATGTTTGTAAAAGCCAAGTAATGACTAGTCCTCTTTGAGTTAATTGCATATCTACATCTGTTCAATCGTTTAATCTGTGTAACTGGGTAAAGTAACAGCACTAGTACATAGGTGATAGTACAAACCTTTGGGTTCTGTTGTTCCCCACCCCATAGTTTCCCTGTATTCTCTTCACTTTTCTCCACAAAGTTTAGGCACCCCCTGTGCTATCCCATAATTAAGTGCCTAGGTGATCTATCAGTAGGCCCAGAATAATAACGAGGGGAAGTCCATGCTAACAGGGACTTTAAATAAGTCACTGTTTGCACAGCTGGTTTGTCAGGATTCTGGGTGGCACTAGGGGAACAGAACTGGAATGACAAGCTTTCTACTTATGGCTGTCAGCTGTGTCCTAGTGATGTTGCTTTACATGCTATAGAAAACACACAGGTTCAAGCAATAAAAAGAAAAAAAATCATTCAGACTGGATACTTCAGAGATTTGTTTTCACCTAAATCACACCATGCAGTTTTGTGTCTGGTGCTCTGTGGTTATGCATAGGAATGCGGTTTGGTTTCGCCACCACCATGTGTTCAACAAGGTGAATCCTCCTAGTTCAACATTAGCAGTCCTGGTAAATTTATGTTCAGATTCACAGTTTTGTCACATTATTTAAAACAAAAATGCACTGCTCAATAAATTCTGATTTCTAACTCTTTGGTTAATCAATCCCTTTTCTGCCTTTTTTTCTTATTCTTGGGGGCTTGTAGCTGTTCTCCCATCCATAGCAAACCTTTTTTTTTTGCTGCAGAACTTCCCTTTCGAATAAAATGAATGGTCATTCAATTCAGGAGACATGATTTTGAGGTTTTTATTAATTTTGAAGGTATGTTGTTTTTCATTTTATATTGATAGTGCCTTTATTTTAAGTAAAAAAAAATTTTTTTGTAAATCTTCCATAAAAAGGAAGGCTTCCGTTTCTTTCGTTTTTTTATTTAGGGGTTTTCATTTATTTTGGGCTTATATTGTTTTTTTTTAATATTGAAAAGACCTTTTTTAGGTAAAAATGGTGCAATGCTTTTCTTTTTTTTTTAAAGTAGACTTTAGTATCGTAGGTGGTATTTTGTGGTTTTTAATTTCTTTTAATTGTGTTTTATTTATTTTTATTTAATTTTTTATGTTGATTTTGTAGTTTTGGGTGCTCAAAGTGCAGCATTCACTTGTTACTGACTATCTGTTCTTAAAGTTGCCTTGTCATCTCAGTACAAACTGCAAACCACATTGTTTGACAAAAATAACAACATAAAACTATTTACACCTAACAATATATTACCATACATTTCAGCCAATTCTCCTTCATTAGAAATTTAATGCATGTCCTGCTGCTGGCCAGTTTTATTGTATGCTGTATTATTTATGTTCCTTGAATTTTAATGAGAGTTTGATGGTAACTGAACAACAGCAAGTTAGTTTGGCATTAGTGAGAACCGGGAATAGCCTCAGAGAACTACTGGCAGACTTTTATTTGCCGGTCAAAATAGGCCTTTTACCGCTTGATGAAAAAAAAAATAGAATGAATCAGATTTGAGTGCTGCTGCTGTATGTAAGCCACGCTAATTGTAAAATAAATACATTTATTCCACAGCCAAATATGTGCTGACAGAGTACGCTGTTGCTGTCCGTAAAAACTGTACTGTTCTGAAACACCACATACAACTTTAAGGCATCCCCCATACATGTTACTTAAACATGTTAATGTTGCCCTCAAAGGCACATGAAAAGAAAGTCTGCTTGCTGTATATTTTTTATTTTTGTTGAATCGGTACATATGCCTCATGACAGTGCCTACCTCCCCATACCCTTTTTTTTTTAACAGTAGTTTGCCCTAAAAATAGCCAGAACTTACTACCGTATATACTCGAGTATAAGCCGTCCCGAATATAAGCCGAGGTACCTAATTTTACCACAAAAAACTGGGAAAAAGTATTGACCCGAATATAAGCCGAGGGTGGGAAATGAGGCAGCTATTGGTAAATGTACAAAATGAAGATGGATACCAATAAAATTACATGAATATTTATTTAAAAGAAAAACAATAACCTAGCTCTGTTATTGTTAAGTGGAAAAGGGGGTACAGGGCTACATATCATGTACTGCGGAAATTCCCCACCAATAGACTTCAATGTGATTCACTGCTAAATTGGGGTTTACTGAATTTCAAACAGGATTTGCCAAACCCTCAGTGAATCAGGCAGATTTGTTAATTTATAGTTTTGAGTCAGTATGGTAACGTGAAGTGCCTGTATCCCTTATTTAGGGCAAGCTCACTTAGACCTTTCTGTGACCTCTAGACTCATGCCTCTGATGAATGATGACATTAATGCATCTGTGTTAAAAAAAAAAAACTATTCTGTTTTGTAACAGCTGCTTCTGCTGTTTGCTTTTACACCATTATAGTCTGGTACAAATTCCAGTAAAAAAGTAGAAGGAACAGGTGCCTACTGGGAATTCACTGATAAACAGGATCCTAACGAAGAACTCCACAGAGCACTGTTTATGTACAAAATAGCCGCACAATATAACCCTGGTATAATTTTAGAAAGAGCCTTTATTCATAATTACACATAATCATGCCCTAAATTTACCATCTGAAAACCTGAATATTCAAGAATTTATGTCCCTGTAGATGGAATTTATTCCCATGCTTGATATATGAGATATGCCTACCTTTCATTATTTATTCCTTTTTTTGCATTTTGAATTAAAGGTGCCTATGTGTTAGAATTTAGATGACTGTGGTGTAAAGCGCTTGTTATCACTGTGAGATTTTCCAATTGGACCAATGTTTTCTTCTGCTACAGAACAGCACAGAGAGGATCAAAGCTTGCATGCCCTACTGTCGGAGATATCGACTGAGCCGAAGTGAAACCCGAAGAGGGCCAAGCGGCCGGCCATAGGCTGGCCGAAAGCCTCGCAACTGACAACTGGGCGGAGCCAGCCGTGATCTCAGGGCTGGCTCCGGCCAGTTGCAATGACAGTTCAGCGTCCCCTGGTTACCAGGTAACCAAGGGACGCTGAACTGTCATTACAATGAGAACTCGGCGGGGCCGGCCAGGATGTCACAGTCACTGCTAGCTCTGCCCAATTGTTTTCTACTTTTTTTTCAACTTTTCTTACTGTTTTTCAATTCTGCTCGGTACCACGGAGGTACCAAGCAGAATAGCCGAGCCAAATTCCGCTCGGCTATTCACTCACTGCCGTTCGGCCCCTATGAGAATAGGCCGAACGGCAGAGAGTAGCCTGCCGGAGGTTCGGCTCAGCCGATCCAAATGTTTAATCGGCTGAGTTGAAGTCCTTCTGCACTTCAGCTCGGCCGAACATGCTGAGCCTGTTTGGCCGAACCGAAGCCAGCCAAAGCAAGCCGATGTATGGCTGATGTCAGGCGTTGTACGGCTGAAATCAGCCGCACAAGCCTGAAGTGAATAGCCTTCGGCAGCTTTGTGAATAACCATTTAAATGTTTTTGGGTGCACTGTACCACTTCCAAACACACCCTAGTTAACTGTGTTGGATTTTCCTGTCCCCTTTGCTGTTATTTTCCCCTAAGATAAGCCATGTCCTCCTATTTCCAATTCCATTCTCCAGATTTAAACATGCAAACCTAGGTGATCTGATCATACATATAGGTGGACATATATTTCCTCTGACAGATTGTAGCTGCACATTTGGCCTTCATATGAAGCCAGTGTTTAGCTTAAAACTTGCTTCAGAGCAAACTTTTTTTGTTAGTTTTGTATAGAGTTGGGAGTGTTTTTAAAAAATGTCAGATTTTTATTGCGATCTGTGTTCTTACTGCTGAGATTTATCCTCACTTCCTATACCAGTGACCACACAGGCCGTAACCGGAAATTTCCATATTGGGTCACAGGCAACAATAAAAGCCTGCTGTATGTTGTAATCCTTACCCACTCTACTAAGCAAATGTGTTTTTATTACTGTTAATGTCTACTTTAGCACAACTACCACCAACATCATATCCCAATGAATATAAAGGAAACACGGACAACAATAAACCTGGACAGGGGTTCCAACCTTTTGTCACTGTTATCCAAACTACAATGTTTTGTGTGGAGTTGGTCTTTAAGGTAATTGACCGAGCTTGCAAACAGGATTATCTTCGTACAGTCTTGTTGATGCATACAATGCACAGAGGTTACATCAATTATCTAAAATATTGGCTTCATGCAAAGATTTTTTATCAAATAGCTGCCATTCTAGTCAGCTTAATGTCATCTGCTGTTTTTTAAGTAGTAGTACAGACAGGTCTGTTCCATGGAGACCTTTAATGAGCAGATAATTATAAGAAATTTATAAGATCATTACAGCCAAAAGTGTCAGTTGGGCAGGTCAGTTGCCTGGTCACAGAAGAGATGGCTTAGAGAAAAAAAGGAGTGTAGCATGACATAGGAAGAGACGAATATAATTCCAGCGAGATGTATGAGGTCCGTGTATGTGGTTAGGGATACAAGAGGACATGACCTGTTTGACTATAACCACTCTCCCCATGGCTTGTGGCTTTTATTCTTTTCCAGGTAAGTAATTTTTCTGCCATATACAGTGACCGTATTACATTTTTTACAAGCCTACTCTGTGTAGTGACCTGATAACCAGATATTGATTTCTAGAGTGAAGTGGAAGGTTTTATATGTTAAGGTCAGACTAATAAATCTGTAGGTTGGGGATTCATCCTGGTATTGAACAGTGTGAAAATGATTTGTGGCACTTGTTATTGTGCATAGGGTTTTAGCATTGCTCTTGTTTTCTTTCCAGAGTTGTAGAAAAGAATCATTGTATGGACATCCTACTAAAGGTTATTTTTTTGTAAGCATGTTCCTTGGGCTTAAATGGAACTGTCCTTTACTGACTTTTAACATCCTTAGCCATTGGTTGCAGTACAATGATGTGGTTCACAGCTACAAATCATCCCTTAAGAAATTGCGTGAATCTGTTTGACCCCACTGCACTGCATGAGACCCTGGCTCTACAGTACAGACAGTATATCAGTTTATCTCTGAGTAGGTTAACTGGAAGAGATGGAGGGAATATTAATAAAAAGTGGATTTACTGGAGCTGAGCTAAGCTTAGGATGCACGCACTGAAAGAGATTTATGTCCTGCCTGAATCAGAATTGTTCTGTTCATGTGTTAATAATATTAGTTCATTAAAATTATTTATTGAATTATTACTTATGGCATTAATACATTGGCTGACAGTATAAAAATGCAGAACCAATTTCAATAACTACTTAATTCTTTACAGAGAGAGTAGGAGCAAAAGCGTTAACTCCAACGGACAAATCATTTTATGCCTGCAGGCAGATCAACTAAAGATTGTATTGCTAGAAAGTAGGGATGCACCGATACCGGTATTTTGGTACCGAGTACGAGTACTGATACGAGACCGATGTAATGACTCGCCACCTGGCTTCCTGATTAGCCGGGAAGCCGGGCAGCGTGTAAAGACTCGCCACCCGGCTTCCCGATTAACAAGTCCTTTCTTACCTTAGTATGTGCAGCCTGTCACCCCCGGGGCCCCTCCAGCAAGAATGCGGCATCCTCCAGTACCCAGCCGGAGCCGTTCGGACCAGCCAGTACGAGTACTCGCCCAAATACTCGGAATCAGTATCGGTGCATCCCTACTAGAAAGCATGCATTTGAAAATCTCAGCAAGGAGATAGAACTGCATAATTCTATAGGTTTCAAGTCTTGTGTAGGACAGGGCAGCAACCTCCTGTTTAAAATGTCAGGTTTCTGTTCTAAATGTCAGAGTGATTGAAAAAAATGTTGGACCACATGACTGCCCAGTGTGGGAGCCAGGAGCAGCGACCTCTACAACCAAGTGCTTCTACCACTGTAAAAAATTTGGGGTGCAGCTTGGGTGGGCATATCTGGTTTTGATGACAGGCTTCATTTAAGATCACTGAATTAATGAATGCTTTACACTGAGGGCAAGCTTTTCGCCTTGGCTCTCTTGGCCACCCTAACATATAGAACAATTTAATGTCTAGACTAGTTTTAGAAAGACAACAAAACAATTGCTGTAATAGTGACACTGTAAACTGGGGTAGGCAACCTCGGCACTCCAGCTGTTTGGAACTACTGGTCCCATGAGGCTCTGTAAGACTTCGACAGCTACAGGCATGATTTACCAGAGGCATGATGGTATTTGTTGTTTCACCACAGCTGGAGTGCTGATGTTGCCTACCGCTGCTGTAGACATTTACTTTGGAAAACTAATGTTAAAGCTTAGCGAATAAGGTGATATTGTGTTCATTATAAAACCCAAATCCACTTTATGGCCTCTTTCACACGAGGCTCACAGGGGGTGTACACGTCTGTGCAGCGTGCGGGTCCATACACGGCCCATCCCGGGAAGGATAGGTACTGCATGCGATTGCATGCAGCAGCCTGTTCTTCCCTGTGGGAGGACGCGGCCGTACACTGCCATACGCACACCCGAACTGCACATCCGTGCGGGTCCGTGTGTCCGTACTTGGATGCAGATAGGATGCAGTTCGGGAAGAACATAGGGAAGAACAGGCTGCTGCACGCAATCACACGCAGCACCTGTCCCTCCTGGGATCAGGTGTGTTCCGAGGGTGCACACTGCTCGAATGGGTACGCCCCCTGTGAGTCCCGTGTGAATGAGGCCTTAAAGTAGGGATGTCCCGATACCGATGCTAGCATCGGAATCGGGCCCGATACAGGGCATTTTGACAAGTACTTGTCAAAATGCCCTGTATCGGGCCCGATTCCGATGCTAGCATCGGAATCGGGCCCGATACAGGGCATTTTGACAAGTACTTGTCAAAATGCCCTGTATCGGGCCCGATTCCGATGCTAGCATCGGAATCGGGCCCGATACAGGGCATTTTGACAAGTACTTGTCAAAATGCCCTGTATCGGGCCCGATTCCGATGCTAGCATCGGAATCGGGCCCGATACAGGGCATTTTGACAAGTACTTGTCAAAATGCCCTGTATCGGGCCCGATTCCGATGCTAGCATCGGAATCGGGCCCGATACAGGGCATTTTGACAAGTACTTGTCAAAATGCCCTGTATCGGGCCCGATTCCGATGCTAGCATCGGAATCGGGCCCGATACAGGGCATTTTGACAAGTACTTGTCAAAATGCCCTGTATCGGGCCCGATTCCGATGCTAGCATCGGAATCGGGCCCGATACAGGGCATTTTGACAAGTACTTGTCAAAATGCCCTGTATCGGGCCCGATTCCGATGCTAGCATCGGAATCGGGCCCGATACAGGGCATTTTGACAAGTACTTGTCAAAATGCCCTGTATCGGGCCCGATTCCGATGCTAGCATCGGAATCGGGCCCGATACAGGGCATTTTGACAAGTACTTGTCAAAATGCCCTGTATCGGGCCCGATTCCGATGCTAGCATCGGAATCGGGCCCGATACAGGGCATTTTGACAAGTACTTGTCAAAATGCCCTGTATCGGGCCCGATTCCGATGCTAGCATCGGAATCGGGCCCGATACAGGGCATTTTGACAAGTACTTGTCAAAATGCCCTGTATCGGGCCCGATTCCGATGCTAGCATCGGAATCGGGCCCGATACAGGGCATTTTGACAAGTACTTGTCAAAATGCCCTGTATCGGGCCCGATTCCGATGCTAGCATCGGAATCGGGCCCGATACAGGGCATTTTGACAAGTACTTGTCAAAATGCCCTGTATCGGGCCCGATTCCGATGCTAGCATCGGAATCGGGCCCGATACAGGGCATTTTGACAAGTACTTGTCAAAATGCCCTGTATCGGGCCCGATTCCGATGCTAGCATCGGAATCGGGCCCGATACAGGGCATTTTGACAAGTACTTGTCAAAATGCCCTGTATCGGGCCCGATTCCGATGCTAGCATCGGAATCGGGCCCGATACAGGGCATTTTGACAAGTACTTGTCAAAATGCCCTGTATCGGGCCCGATTCCGATGCTAGCATCGGTATCGGGACATCCCTACCTTAAAGGATAAGTTCACCTTTTGCAAAAATAAAGAAATGCATAATTAATACTATATTTAAAAAAATATGCATTTTAAGGCAGTTTGAAGTCCTTTATCCTTATCCTTTAAGTGGTAAATTTAATACCAAGCTGGTTTTGCTGCAATACTCATTGCATCTCTCATGCTGTCCCCCACAGACCCACTACCATTGCTAATCCTCTTCTGGGTCAATGACTTCCAATGTCATCCAGCTTACTTCCAGTGAGCACAGGCTGCCATGGGCACACCTCATGTGGTTGTTAGCAGACCTAGGCTCACAGTACTCCTAAACAGAAGGTGCTCACACATAATTACTTAAGTGCCACACTGTCCAGGAGTAAGGACCACCCACCGCCACTGTTGGTAGAGAACAGAAAGGATTCATGACATGAACAGAATTACCAAAACATTGAATGATTTAAGGGATGTATAAAAACAGTTGAGACTAGGCATTAAGAATTAAAACATAAAATTTTTGCTTGCTCATGGTTGGATTATTAAAGCGAACAGAACTGCACCTTAATCACTAAGCAACAGACATGCTTTACCTCTTTAGTAAATCAACCCCACTAAATTACCTATGGGTAAAACAACCAAACTGACTTACATCTTCTAACTCTCCACTAACATCTTCCACAGTCTTTGTTTTGTGTAATCCATATTCAAGAGATTTAAAGGAGAAATATTGGTAGAGTAAAATGTACTCTTCCCAATACATAGAGCCGGCATGTGACACTGCAGCTGTCACATGCCGGCTCTATAGATTGAGAGCTGAGCAATTACGAACCGCTGAGCACTTAGTCTTCTCCGTGCAGAGAAGGGTGACTGTAAGACACCACTCCCTGCAGGGATTCCCCCTCCCCTCTCTGTTTCTCCAGCTCTCATTGGAAGGACAGACAGGGGAGGAGGTGGGCACAGCTGGCTCTGGCTCTAGAGAGACAGAAACAGCTGTCAATCAGGCAGTGGGTGGATCCTGCCAATATTGTCAGGATCTTTCCTGGCTGCAGCAAGTCTCTGTGCCATCGGCATATAGTGACTTTGGGTCACAGGAGTACATTAGTAAATGTACTCCTTTTACCCAAAAGAGGACTAAGCCAAAAAATAAGTTTGGCTTCAGTTCTCTTTTAAAAGATATATATGTTATTAAATCATGTCAAGAACCTGCTATTATTTTATTTGTGCTTGTAGTTTGTACTTTTTTATCAAGGGACTCACAGAACGCCACCAGTGCAAAATACAATAAAAAAAAAACAGTTTGCAATGTATTTTATGTTTCCACATACTTACAGAGTACAAAAGTAAAGACTGGAGTTGGGTTCAGTAGAACACTCACTGATCTACCTGTTCCTGTCTCCGTTCTGTGTAATTACACTTGAAACAGAGGAAGTCTCACTGCTGTTCAGTGTAGCAATATGCTGCACAGACATTTTTGGCTTTGCTGTTCAAAGAGTTCCCTGTGTTCTGACTTTTTTTTTTTTTTAACATTAAACGGACTGCTTCCTTTTCTTTTTTTTTTGAGTCTCTGTGGTATGCAGTCTGTACAATCCACTCTCACGAGGATGTGAGGGATGAGTCAGGGATTTTATACACACATTTAACAGAGAAACAGTGAACATGATGAAAGACAAAAAAGACTCGGTCACCTGTTCCCCCAGTTCCAAGACAAGGGAAAAGTCTGCTCAAGTAAGTAGTTGGATTTTCTTTTTATTTGCTCCCTTGAGCGTTGTCACCAATCGGTTTTTTATGTCCTCCCACCTGTTCTATAAGACATCTGTCTGTTGTCTGCTTGTGTGCCCTTATCTTGACTGACTGTCAGTTCTGCATCTTGTCTGGGGCTGATTCATGAAAGTTAGATTAATATGATTTAATCAATCTGGTTGTTTTAGGCAACAGTTCCTATTTGTTCCAGTCTGGATGGTGTTCATCTTACATTGAGGGTTGAATTTCAAAGGGACTGTTCACATAACAAAATAATTGTTCACTATATTCACTTTGCAAATTGAAGGTTCACTTAGCTCAGTAAACAAGGTATTGCTGTCTTGACTCTGGATACTTTATCATTTGCAAGGGAATTCAAACAAAAACAGCATTTTTGTACATGATTGGGTGGTTGAAGTGAACGCAGCTTCCCCTTATTCACTAAGCTTAGTGAGCATTTAATTTACAACGTGAAAAAAATGAACGGTCTCAGTTTCTATAGTAAATCAATGCCACCCAGTGGCTTAACTATTTTAGTTGTCAATTATGGCACAATAAATATTTATGATAATGGTCCGTGGTTTAGGGTGAGGTTTCATCCATAAAATGAATACAAGACTCACAACTGTGCTCAAGACAAATCTAACCGACAAAAAAGTTGTGTATGGTCGGTCAACCTTGTGTGCACAGCATCTGTTACTTGTATGTATTTAAGCTAAACTAGAATCATGGCTTCCCATTCACAATGTTGTATAGCTATATTACTAGCAACATTTTTATTTCCAGGCTATTTTCATTGCTTTCATTTAAAGGTGAATTGCAGTGTAAACCATGTTGGTTTCATGTACCGTATAACATGTGCCAGTTTCTGTACAGAATATTGATAGCATATTATAACATGTCAGTAAGCTTGCTCTCAGTTATTCGTTGCCCTAACTGTCCAACGATGGTTGCTTATCTGGTTTATTCATAGGGATCGCGCTTTGCACAAGGTGCGTTGGGATAGCGGTTTGGCATAAAATATCTGGTCTGTGTGACTGTCATTGTTCTGGTTAGGATCCAGACCATGACATCAGAATGTTTCTCTCCATTTATAAGGAAGACATGCTAGTCCACAGGTTGATGAGGAGGATGCATCCATCAGATCACTGGTAGGTCCTCTGTGACTGAATCTAATGAACAATTACTATGCTTATATAGCGCTCACACACTGGCTGTGGTTTTCCAGGAACATTGCATCAGTCAGATCAGTGCCTGTTCTAATGATCTAATGTTCTGCCTATCAGAGTGCTTGCAAGAAGATGACAATTTATTGTCTGTTAAATGGGGTGACTGTCAGTCTACTTTAGCTGATAATATTCATCAACAGCAATATTTCCATAGTTCCAAGATATTTAATGTCACTTTTTAAAGAATATTGCTCCAGTTACATTAATCCATGCCCCAGGGAATGCAGGGAGATGAGCATTTCGTGAGATGATATAATAACTCTCCATCCAATCCAAATGGAGCATTGGGAACACTTTCTCTCTTCCTTTTCCTTACAATGCAACGGTTCTTCATTAACAGCTACACCAGAAAGATATAGGCACTGCTGGAGCACCTTTGCCCCATTTCCTCTGGACTTCAATAAAATGGCCTTTTCCTGCACTCAGTGGTCTTGTATTTATGTGCATGTTTGCATATCTATGGTCTATGGCAGGGGTTCTTAACATAAGTACGATTACAGGCCCCCAGTGGATTGCCTAATATGTCCCTATACAACCTTCACCAAAATGTTGAAATCATCATAATCACCAGTCCTATTAGGTACCAGTAGGACTTCAAAATATGTCAATATCTTAGTTTTACTTTATTCATGGAAGATAGGAACAGAACAACCGGAAAAGACCAATTAGAAGGATTTTATCATATTTCTTTATATAAAAAGTTAGCTACATCCAGTGAGATTTCTGCTGGTGTTTTTGTGTAATCCAAACGTGAAATCCAAGTACAGTTTCTGAAAAATCTTACTCGATTGTCATTCAACAGATCCAAACATGTTTACACTTTTCAGGTACTTTTCAACTTTTCAGGATTTCAGGTACAATAATGCAAAAATTCCCATTGCAATAACCAAGAGTTATTGATACCCCCAGTATCCTTGCCGTATGGATACCACCAACAGATAGTATTTTCATATTGAATATAAAAAGTATGGTAACATGATTGTTGTCAATGTTGGGTTCAGACTTAGAAAATGATAGCTATTGTGTCTACCAGTAAATCTGCCCATTGTAGTTTCCAGTTTCATGCCACATCGAACCAACATGATTAATTTCATCTGCAGCTGTATACTCCTTGGTATTACAGCACTACATCCTGTGATGTTTATAGAACTTATGGGTCCAATGGTATGCTGCAGCTCTTATTGGTGTCTGGACCTTTCAACTCGAAAATATCTTGTGTATGAACACAGTGGAAAGAGGGGAGTTTTCTTCCATTCTGACAACCTGGCTCCTTCTGGATGACAGCAGCTTGTATGTCCTCCCCTACAGTATACCTAAATAATAAACCCACAGACCATCTACCGTTTTCTTTTTCATTCCATTAGTACTGAAATCCAGACCAGCAGTACCAATCATCAGAAACATGAAATATATAGATCTTGTTGGATTGCTGACTGGATTATGTTAAACCTCTGTCTCCCATCCCATCACATAGATATACTTTAATTGGTGTGTTGGCTTTACTGTTATGTCAGTAGTATGACCACAGTAAATGAATATGTTTCATCAATATCCTGAACTATTAAACATCACTGCAGTGACATTTTACTACAGTTGTGTGGTCAGGTATAATGTGTGCTTCGGACTTCAATAAGATTGCATGAGTCACGCTGTTTTTAAATGCAGTCTCCCAGTAATCAATATCTACAGTCATTGACATAAAGGTGCATATATTCTCTTAATTAGTGGCCTGTGGGCTACATGCCGTCTCATGGAGAAATTAATCATTGTCAATTAGCGAAGCAAAGATGAAAAGGAAATCAATGAGAGTGCATTACAATCACAAGCTGGAAGTTTGAGCATCTGTAAAACCTTTATAAAGGAACAGCGTTTTTTCTTTTTGTTAAAGAGCACATAGCTGTTCATAGATAGGCACAGGTCACACAAACAAAATCGCACAGGGAAGTACCTGTCTCTTCTTAAACAAGTTACTGGGCACCAGCACCCAGTGTCATATGCAGCCAACGATGACAGCAGTGCAAACTTGCTTTTTTTCATGCTAGAAAAGGGAAGGATTCTGTATGCAATAATGATCTGGGTGGTTTGGGCCCAATGTCAAAAATTATGCTCAGATTGCATTGCTTTTGACTTTTTTTTTTGCCATTGATGGCTTGAACACTCAAAAGTTTTCACTGAGGTGAAACATTCATAGTCATTACTCGTTACTTCAGCTCTTCAAATTGTAACTTTTGGACATGTTAAT
This sequence comes from Nanorana parkeri, assembly GCF_000935625.1. Lineage (NCBI taxonomy): Eukaryota > Metazoa > Chordata > Amphibia > Anura > Dicroglossidae > Nanorana > Nanorana parkeri. The sequence continues at coordinate 642,054 of NW_017306727.1, forward strand.
CACCGCAACAGACCCTGTGGTGGGTAGAACACTGCTATAGCATTCAACAGGTGGTAGAGAAAAAAAGTGACGCCCTTCAAAGAGAAAGTTTTCCCATTCTAGTGCACAAAGTTATATACAGATTCTGAGCTCTTCCAGCTGGAAAGATAAAAAGATTGCTCTTTTTTTAACCTCATTCAGTCAGCATACTATGTGTGTATTTCATTCCCTGTAAAGTAGGTTTATATTGCAGCGCACCAGAAGCCACAGCTGAAGTCTAATTTGCACTCATCAAGATAGCAGATCTGTCTAGCAACTAATTTGTTTGGTTGTTGAAGCACAGGACAATTTTCAGAAATGAGTTTGCCCTGTAGCATGAAAGCAGAATTAGACACCATGGCTTTCCTGGAAGCATTGCACAGGCCTGTCACATTTAATGTGTATTGAGGCATGCCACGATCTCTAACATCTCTCTCCCAAATCCCAACCAGCTTTCTGAGGTCCCAGAGCTCATTAGCTCACAGGGTTTGAGGTTAGTGCCTGAAATGGCAGATCTAAGGCTGTAAGATGGGTCATTTTAAATTTGTTTATGCTCCAAAGTGTGTCAACGCAACTGATACAAGGACATTTAGAAGGATAGTGGAACAGAAGATAGTCAGCTACGTTTTAACGAATGATCATATAGTGTGAATATTTTTCCTTGCATTCATAACATTACTACAATTGAATCATTGACTGACTGAATAATTGATTGATTCATCAATCATATTGATTGATTCATCAATTATATTGATGATGGCTGCATATTTTAAGGACCAGTTTCTCTATAAGGAAGCTAAACTATTAAAAGCAAGAACCTCCGTTGTGAGATGCCAACAGGAGTCCATCCTGGACTATGACTGTGCCATTTTTGTTGATGGTGATTATCTGCCTTATGCTCAGACTCTCCTCTACTGTGGTTCAACATAAAATCCAGTATCACTTGCCCTTTAATGAAAGCATTTTTTATCCAAGGTGGAACCTGACACCTACAGGTTATATAAACAGCAAGGTAAGTAAGTAAGCAAGCTAATAGTGACTGGTCGGAACTAACAACATGGTGAAATGTAGATTCCCCTTTAAGTGGTAACTGTTAGCCAGTCGTCTCTGAATTGGTGACACTGTCCTTCCTTCTGGAGGCTGGCTTCTTTGGTTCTACATGGTCCCTATGTGTGCCATAGATAGGGACTATGGAGAATGAAAGCATCCAACCTCCAGAAGGAAGGACAAGTGTCAGCACCAATTCAGAGATTATTTGAGGATCTACAGCCGAGTGATGCACAAATAAGGTACAGTTTTGTTAAGTTAAAGCAATAGAATGCATTTTTAAGACATAACTCCTGAGTTTAGTGTCAGTTTAAATAACATATCACTTTTAGGTGGACCATCTCTTTAACAGAACAGTTCATACTATTTCAGGTCTAATCTGAGTATGTAGTATCATTACAGAACTCCTAATTATTTACTGTATTATAAATCGTACTGTGGCAGTGTGTGGCAATGCCATGGTGTCATTTGGCCATGTAGTCACCCAGGACTCTCAGCCCGGGGGGGCTGAGCAGTTCCAGAAAGCACAAACTTTTTCTTGGAAAGAGCTGGCTTTGCAGTTCTTCCCAGGTTTTCTGGATTTGGCTTGGGTTCCTGGAACTGGGAGATTTCAAAGAGCATTGGGAGGGATGGAATCTCCAATCCTCGGTCAGGAGTTTAGTAGTGACCAGGACCGAGTATGAGGAGAATGCTGGTTAATGTTCAGGGCCCCACCTGGGAGACAGGTGAACTCCACCCAGGAGTCAGAGTGGAGGCAAGTACAGCAGGGTGCTGCGGGTTGAAAGAACCAAATGTGCAGGATAGCACAAGACTGAGACTGTCTGGAGCAGCAGTGCTGCAAAATGCAAAGCCAGGAGGCTGGATGGGCTTGTGTTTCCAAAAGAAGCTGAAGAACCCCTGCGAGGGTAATTGCCTTGTTTTTTGTAAACTTTGATTTAATAAAAGTGTGCAAGGAAGCACTTGAAGGAAGATTTCAGCGAGTGGATGCGTCCTTAATGCGCTACTGTTTGGAGCTAATTCTCACAGTACCAATAACTGAATCCCAAACAACATGTTTTCTTGAGAAACGGACAAATCTGCTGATGCTGGAATTGTCAGACTGTGAGAAGGAACACAACCATCTATAAATAGTTAATGAAAGCATCTACATAAACATCCACGGTGGAATAACAATATCGTTTTTTACCATTTGATAAATTGAGGCTTAGGCTCTTAAAGACAGCTGTGAATAATAGGAAAACGAGTGACATTGGAGGTATGACCTTGAAAATACGGTAGGAAGGTATCTTATTTTCTGAGCGAGGTCATTGATTACGAATATACAAACTGAATATATGTACAATTTAAGGATGAGTCCACCTTTTACCTTTGAGTATATTTTTATATTTAAAGACACAAAGAAATGTTTTATATGTAAAAAACCTTAACTAAAGCATGGAATAAAGCCTGTTAAAGCACTACAAACGCCTAGACTATTTTCAGTCTCTTTACACACTGGATTTGCCTAATTGTATTGTTCAATTGGCATGTACCTTACATGAACAATGTTTTTGACCTGTGTAGCTGTAGGCGTCAGTATCGTCAGATTTAAATACAATCTCAATTCAACAGTGAGATGTTAAAGGTGAGGCTGTAAGTTAATGTTGCTGGTGTTAAGGCACCCATTACCCTACTGAAATCTGTGTCTGTGATTTCCAGTTGAATTCTTCAAGAGATCCTGTTGCCAGACCATGCATTTTACAAAAATGTTTGCATAAGATTATATGTGCATTTTACATATTTTAAGTATGTATGTTACTTACATAAATATAAAAGGCTCCACAAGCTGAGAAACTGATGTTGGGTGCCACCATCTTGGATGTGATGTGAACAACCTCAGAAGACTCAGAACTGATAAATCTCTCGCAGGGTTATCCACAAAAGGGTGAAGAGTTTGGAGAAGGCAGGAGAAGTGAACAATCTAGGACAAAATAACTGATATGGAAAAAATCTCCAATTCAGCTCACTTTCCAGTTCAGCTATGTTGTCCTAGATTGTTCACTTCTCCTTCCTTCTCCAAACTCTTCACCCTTTAGTGAATAATCCTGTCAATCTCTCAATTCCCCTATCCAACCACATGTCATGTAGTTTTTACTGAAATTGGCTTCTGGTCGTGTAGTTTTTTTTAACATATGCTCAGTTTGAATTGTTCAGGCTTAAAGGAGAACTATGAAATGAGTGATTTCCACTCACGTCATAGTTCTAAGCCGACCTGTGACAATGACACTGTCACAGGTCGGCTCAGTAGATCGGTAGGTGAGGGAAAACATACCGGGTTCCCTCACCTCTCGATCCTGTCACGGCTCTCTGCCGTGACAGGGGGAGGGGCTGGATTCCCCTCTCCCCGCTCCGATCTGCCAGCGCTGACTGGCGGAACGGACGGGGGAGGGGGCGGGGACAGCTGGCTCTGCCTCTAGATAGGCAGAGCCAGCTGTCACTCACGCAGCTGGGCGGATCCCGTCATCTAAGTCGGGATCCGCTCCAGGTGCGGCGTCTCAGTATACCGCGAGCTGTAGCTCGCGGTATACTGAGCTTAGGGTGACGGGAGGACGCTAGTTTGTGTCCTCCCATTACCCCAAGGAGAACTATGGGGAAAAACACTGACCCCATAGTTCTCCTTTAAGATGAGTTAGCACTATATAAATGTATTACTCTTGCTTTTTATAAGCATTGTTTGTAATTTTTACAGATTCTTGTAAAAATATGATATTTATATGCAAACACGG
>NW_017306727.1:645894-660137 GCF_000935625.1 Nanorana parkeri
ACTCACCCGCCACTTTATTAGGAGCACCTGTTCAATTGCTTGGTAACACAAATTGCTAATCAGCCAATCACATGGCAGCAACTCAATGCATTTAGACATCTAGACATGGTGAAGACGACTTGCTGAAGTTTAAACCGAGCATCAGAATGGGGAAGAAAGGAGATTTACGTGACTTTGAACCGGGCATGGTTGTTGGTGCCAGGTGGGTTGCTTTGAGTATTTAAAAAAGTGCTAATCTACTGGGATTTTCACGCACAACCATCTCTAAGGTTTAAAGAGAATGGTCTGAAAAGGAGAAAATATCCAGTGAGCGGCAGTTGTGTGGACAATAATACTTTGTTGATGTCAGAGGAGAATGGGCAGACTGGCTTGACATGATAGAAAGGCAACAGTAACTCAAATAACCACTCGTTACATCCGAGGTATGCAGAATACCATCTCTGAATGCACAACATGTCGAACCTTCAATCAGATGGGCTACAGCAGCAGAAGACCACACCGAGTGCCACTCCTCTCAGCTAAGTACAGGAAATGGAGGCTACAGTTCGCACAGGCTCACCAAAATTGGACAATAGAAGATTGAAAAAATGTTGTCTGGTCTGATGAGTCTCGATTTCAGCTGCGACATTCAGATGGTAGGGTCAGAATTGGGCGTATACAATATGAAAGCTTGGATCCATCCTGCCTTGTATCAATGATCCAGGCTGGTGGTGGTATAATGTTGTGGGGGATATTTTCTTTGCACACTTTGGGCCCCTTAGTACCAATTGAGCATAATTTAAATGCCATGGCCTACCTGAGTATTGTTGCTGACTATGTCCATCCCTTTATGACTACAGTGTACCCATCTTCTGATGGCTACTTCCAGCAGGATAATGCACCATGTCACAAAGCTCATATCGTCTCTATGTGAATCTATGCCACGAAGAATTAAGGCAGTTCTGAAGGCCAAAGTGGAACCAACCCGGTACTGGCAAGGTGTACCTAATAAAGTGGCTGGTGAGTGTATATCCTTGTATCATTTCAAGTTTTGTTACATAAAACCAAGCACAAATATTTGTGTATTGGCATGCATTGCTTAGTAGAACCTCAGCCCCATACTGTGGACAGAGTAAACAATTCAGTATTGATTACAGTAAACAAGTCATAAAGTGAAATACAGGGTTGCCAAGGCTGACCTTTGAAAATGCTAGCTGCCTATCATGCTGACCTGGTGTCTTCAGAGTCTCTGGCTGAGAATAAGTGTGTAAAACAGGACAATCAGAAGTCCTTATCTGTACTTAAAGTAGTGAAGGAAGTGGATCAGCATGACAGTCAGGCAACTAGCATTTTCAGGAGATGGCAACAAAGGCAGTCTCTGTGTTTGTTTTTTTGACTGTTTTCCTTTAAAGCTGGCTGAACAGCTGAATGGAAGAAATCTGACATTCCTCCACCCATGTTAAACAGAGCGAATGGAGGAATGTTCCTCAATGGGCTAATGTATTCTGACAGCCTGCACTCGAGCAGTGACTGCATCTTAAGACTGACAATATTTCATTTGGCTCCTTTGACAAAAGTTAATGGAATAAGTGACTTTTCTGGAGTTTGGTAGTGCCAGCGGAACCACACAAAGATCAAAATGAGAGCAGTGTATGGCCAGCTTTAGATTCAATAAACAGAGATGTCAAACAGCGGACCATCCGGTAAATGCCAAAGTTGCCACACTGACAACCCAGCAGTTTACATGATGGTAAATTAATACAAATATGCAATACAACAGGGGTAGGCAAACTTCAGCCCTCCAAGTTGTAGTCAAACTACAAATCCCATAATGTATCTGCCTCTGGTAGTCCTGCATGTGACTGCCAGAGTCTTACAATGCCTCAAGGGAGGGCCAGAGTTTGCCTACCCCTGCAATACAACATGTCGCTGTTGTAATTTTATCAGGACCAACTACCTCCTGCATGTACACATAAAGTACATTAAATGCTTTGCCTGGTCACATGAATATGTTGCATTAAAGCTTACTTAGAGGACATAGCCTGCTCTCTGAGGGGCTCCAGTTTTCATTACAGCATTCACTTGTTACAACTGGGTACCCTGCTTCCTGTCTCCCTAAATTCAAATAATAAAAGATGGTATCTTTAATTGAATTAAAATTAATTCAAAATGAAGACCAAGCATGCTCTTATGCCTAAATCTGCCCTTTGCAGTTCCCAGAGTGGATGGTTGTGACCCTTTACAGAAGCACTCTTGAAAAACCTGCTGAATTAGTTGGAATGGGTTATATAAAAATTAGATTATAGTTAAAGCATACAATCTATCATTAGCACAGTCACAGTGTTTCCGTAGCCTTTCACTTACATAGTGCTTGCATGACACTTTCCTAATGTTGCTGTTTTGAGACTAGAGATGCAATGTTGTAAGTAGGACAATTAATGGATCTAGTTTATATAGGGGTGTCATAAATGCTATCTTAATAAACAATTTGCCATAGATGACTTCAGTTCACCCCTCAATATATATAATCACGCAGCTTTAGTCACACAGCTTGTATTAAAAATGGGGAGACCAGTCACTTTCAATTAATGTAAATGTAAGCCTTGTTGTCAGCGCAGTCGTCAGATTCTGAGTTAAAAGCAACTTATTTGCCACTAGCGATATGATGGCCCCAAACTGCCAGGATCATGCACGCTTGCGTTTTAAGATACAAGGGGATCAATGTTTAATACTCCCCTTGACACTGGCCAAACGAAGTAGAAACTCAAATGACTAGGAGCGCAAATCTAAAGTCAGATATAGATGGCTGGGGGGGGTTTAAGATTATGGAAGAGTCAGAGTATAGTGTATCCTGTACGTGCATTCATAAATTGATGGTTTATGTTGCATATGTATAAGTAAACCTATCACAAGTATATTATTAGAGGTTGCCTCCAGAAAGCCGCATGTCAAAACACTCCAAAAAGGTATAGGTAGATGGTTTACTTTAAGAATGGAGGAGAGGCCTGTGTCAGTTCAAGTTAATGACCAGGTGACAGCGGCCGCATCTGTAAGCAGCAGTCCGCATGTAATCATATATGATTCAATACTTTGAATAGATCACTGTCACACACACTGTCAGACACAGGATATATGGCATCCATTGACATATGTCACATAGGATTATATGTGGACTGCCACTTACAGATGTGGCCGCTGTCACCCAGTCATTAACTTGAACGGGTACAGCAGCCGCATCTAAACCGGACGTTTGGGATTCCTGCCGCAGGAATCTATATGTTCCTGTGGCAGGAATCCCAAATCACCCAATGTAAATGAAGCCTAAGAGCCCTATGTTGGATGCATTTGCATAAATACTGGCACAGCTTGTAATCTACAAGGACTGAAGAACCCCTTTGGAACTTTACCCCTTTCAAGAAACTGCAGAAATACTGGAAGGGCTGTTAATGAACTGTATTTGAAAACCCCTGAGCATATGTCTTTGTTTTGCTCTCTATCTCTTTGTGTACTAGTGAATAGGTAAGGAGACTCCTTTACTAGTTCAGCAACATACTGATCCTACTGAAAGGCAAGTTAGTTTCTCAATGGATTAATCTCCTTCTCAAAACATTGAAAGTGTGGAAGAGTATGATTTTCCAATGATTATGGACAGGCTCATGGGTTTTTTGGCCATCTACTCTAAGATTAGTTGTGTTTTGCCCCTCAACACTTATTGGCTTTATTGTTATCTATTGCAAATATCAGCACATGTGTCACCTCTTGCAATAATTTATTGAAAAGTCATCACCTCCAAACTATAGAACTATTGTACGCATTTCAGCCTAAAATGGCTATATTTATAGCTGCTAAGAGTAATGTAGTTTTAGACTGAAAGCTTCAGGCAGCATCTCATTGGGGGGGGCAGGTGTGGGGGGGGCAGGACGGCCGACTAACAGCACTTCCCGTCCTCCGGATGACAGCTTGTTGTCTGCCTGCCACCTTCCACCTCCCGCCCAACTAACAGATCGGCCACCCGCCTGGCTGACAGGTCGGCCAGCTACCACCTCCCTCCAAGCTGACACCTTGGCTTAACACACTGCTCCCCCTTCTCCTGGCTACCTCAAGAGCTAACTAAGGTAGGGAAGTCACTGCTGAAATGCATAAGCTATTTCTACTGTTTGGACGAGATGATCTATCAATATATTATTGCTGGAGCAGATACTTGTGCCTGTATTTGCTTTCTGCTATTATTGGAGTCTTGAAAAGGAGGATTTATACTGTGCATGGTGATGGATAAGTGCAGGGGCAACTCATAACTAACTATAACAAAGTAAATATGACTAGTGAAAATCTATCCATTGTATCATTGCATGTGACAACATTAGATGTGCTGTTTAAAGTAATCCTATATTGAAATGTTAACATAGACATGCTGTATATTTACAAACTTTCCAGGAAGGATAAATAAAGAGCTAAAAAACAAACAAATATGCTTCCCAGAGAAAACACTGCTTCATGATACATATGTGAAAGCCTAGGCATCTAGTCATGTGATATCTGCTGAAGAGTAGGATCAGATTTCTGATTGGCTGTTCCTCAGCAGCGATCATGTGACCATGTGCCGAGGCCTTCACACATGGCCAGCAATGGAGGGAGTATGGAACATTTATTTATCCTGGAATTGTAGGCATTTCAGCTCTTCTGTTACACGTTATCTATCTATCTAGACACAGATGTAACATGGCTTTATGTTAAAAATCTAAATAACACCTTAAAATAATAAACATTCTGCATTTTTCAGCAGAGATCAGTAATGCACATTGGTTTACTCTCTACAAGAAGCTAATTCTGTTCTTTAATAACATAAGGTTTCAAAATGACCAGCTGCAGTTTCTTCACTTCCCTTGCTTTGTTTTATGTTCAGGAAATTATGTACCGTTAAAAACAATCCTTTATCCTGCAACAATGTAATTTCAATGTTCAGGTTCCTCAGAGAAGAACGCCCTTTGGGACAGGAGAAACAAAAATGTTTATAGAACAGGAAAAGATCTGTTAGGATTTCGAGTGGTATAATGTTCTAAAGGCAGCTTAACTCTTTCATGCCTGTATTTAATCGCAAGCACAAGTCATGCCTGTAATCTGAAGATCAGGTTCTTGCATTAAATTATACATGCCTGCAGCAAAGAGCGATCTTGTGATTGGTAGTAAATGAGACTCGGTTTTATTCTTACTTATGTGCGCAGCTTTAAAACTATATTTCCCAGGTATATCTCTTTACTGGCTGTCCTTAATGTGCCATAGTTTAAAGAGTTTGTTAAAGGCTCCCTAAGTGTGCAGATCCATTAGGTGATTATAGGACCTGCCTGTCATCTAAACCCTAGGTTTGCAATTATTCGTATGTCACACCAAGTTTTAGCTTAGTTAACCCATGACCCCACTTTTTGCCTGCAACATACGGTATGTTCCAATAATTTTGCCGAGTTATATTTTAATGAAACAAACTAGCCAGATGTATGTTTCCTTCACTGATGACCCATCTCCTTGACGTAAGGAGCTTTGCTAGCAGACAAGTTAAAATAAATCTTGTAAGTTCCTTATATTCCAGCTGTAATGTTTTAGTTACAATAGAGCTTATTAAAGTGTACCCATGACTAGATTATATACATTCAAGTATTTACATATTCTGAACAAGCATTTATAGAACTTAATTCATCTCGGTAGTTATAGGCATTGTAGAGAAATTCATCTTCATAATTCCCAACAGAGGTATTAAACTTACAGCTCATTTCCCCTTAACTTACACTGGGTGCTTGTAAGCTAGAGAGGTCTGCAATGCCTTGTGGCATTTTGTTGTTAAAGCTCTTTTACTGCTTATTAGCAAAAGATAAATATTTTTATAAAGATAAGAGATAAAAGGTAAATAACAAAGATATACTCACCCGAACATCTGACCCAGCTATCTGTTACACCAGTCCCTGGAGCCTCTCTCCTCCAGCAATGGAATGCTACTCATGTCCAACACAATGTATAGAACGTGATGACTCACAGGACCGCCGAAGTAGGGGGGGGCTCCAGGGATCAGACTAACAGCCGGTTTGGATGTTCAGCTGAGCATATCTTTGTTATTTTTGTCCCTAGATAAAAACGAGCACTTAACCCTTGCAGTGTGGGTGTAGCCCCACTGCAAGGGTTAAGAATAGTTATGCCCGGAGTTCTTCTTTAATGGCTATAATCTGGGTACAGATGCTTTTTACGTATATTTTTTTAATAAATGATGCACAAACTAAGCAGTCGCTTTTTATTGATCACAGGTAGAACTGTGTTCTGTTACAGAAAGGAAAATGCCATAATTAGTATTTCTAATCTATAGAGATTTGAAGAGTTGTTTGCGATTGTTCCACAATGTGTTCTTGCATATAACTTTGACATCTCTGCCTTACTAATTCTATTATTTTCCTCTTCTGAAATGCAAAAAAAGGCTAATTTGGTTACAAACCTTTTATTCTGTATCGATGCACAGTGTTTCTGGGGGACCTTCAAACTGCCCCCACCATTAGCTACAATCCTCTTCAAATACTGTTGTACAGCTGAAAGAAGAATTGTGGCCACCCATTATAAGGAAATGTGCTGATGCACTTAAAGAAGAACTTTATCTCCCCCTCATTTTAAAAAAAAATCCCCATGCACCTCTGTGGGGTGAATAGAACGTAATTATTGCCTAGGCGAGAATCCCTGAAGTGCCAGGAGGGGCCCCAAGAGAAAAGTCCGATCCCTGGAGCCTTTCTCCCCCGCTTTGCTCTGGAGGTCCTGTGAGTCATCACATCCTATACATTGTATTGGCCTTTTTTTGCATTTGCATGGGGGGAAAAAATAAATATCCAATTATGAGAGAAGACATAGGAGGGCAATTAGGTAAAGTGTGAGGGTGAAGGTCCACTGTAATTATAAGTGTATCTGTTGCTACTGACACCTTGGACTGTTTTTCTCTCCAATGTTCTTTATGGCTGCATTTTTCAACCTCCGATGAACTAGGCAAATTTTTGTTGAACCCCTCACCCCCGTGGTCCAAGTTTCTTGGTGCCTTGCTGTGGCCTCCCTGGGTCAACTGTTGTCTTTTCTTTCTTCTCACGTCTCTTTTCTTTGTATCTCCCCTTCTTTCTCATTCGCCCTCCTCCTTTTGTTGGATTCTTGTTTCCCACCTTCTTATCGCCTTACTCTCTATTCTTTTTTCAATGAGAAATACAGCCTGGTGACATTTCCCACAGTATGGAAAGATTCCTATTACCTGGAAAGCTTTTCATACTATTATCGTCACAGTCTTCATTGTATGTACTACAGGGTCGGACTGGGCCGGGGGGCAATTGCCCCCCGGGCCTCTCAGATGCCGTGACGAACGGCCCCTTGACCCCCACTGCGCACTGGCCCCGCGGCCGCCACCACCGCATCCGATGCGGCTCTGTGATCGGCACGGCCGCAGCTCCTCAAGGGGGTGCTCGGGAGGCCCCAGCCGGCGGCCCTCTAACATGCCCAGGCCTCGCCTACCTGGTCCAGCCAGCCTGGATCGCCTCGGCCTTTTTTTTCTTATTTCCACCGCTCCAAGCTTGCTCCTGTGATGGACTACAATCTCAATACAAACTAGTAGTCCATCACTGGAGCCATTTGTTTTTATCCCGATTAACCGGTTAATTGAACTTAATAATCGGTTAACAAATCAATTTTGAAAGTAATCGTTAGCTGCAGCTCTAGATGAATGGTCACCCTACACCAGGGATTCCCCACTAACCACTAGGGATCCCCCACTAACCCCCAGGGAGCCTCCACTGGCCACCACAGAGCCACCACTAATTATTAGGGAGCCCCCACTGGCCACCACAGATCCCACACTGACCAGCAGAGAGCTCGCACTGACCACCCGACAGTCCGCATTGGCCACCTGAGAGCCTAATTAGGGAGCCACCTCTGCTGCACACACGCACCCGTGAAACTTTCTGGGCCCCTGGTGAGAGCCCGCACAACCCTTCTGAGACCCTGGAGACATCAGGCGGAGAACCCAGAGCAGCAACATATGTCGCTTCATATTATTCTGCATTGCTGTGATATGTATTGCTGGGATTTGTAGTCCTCTCTAGCTGATGCTGTTCTGCATTGCTGTATAATGGTATTGCTGGGAATTGTAGTTCTCTATAGCTGTTGGTAGTCATTATTGCTTGGAATTGTACTTTTCTAAAGCCAATGCCATTCTGCAATGCTGTACAATGCATTTCTGAGTTAGTGGCAGAACTACCAGGGTCGCAGCAGTCATGTACGCGCACAGCCCTGACGAGGCATCCCTCCACTACCAGTGTGCCTTACATTTCCTAAACTGATAAATACATTCACACTACTGTTACATGGATGGCAAAAGTGTCAGACAGGGGCGGGGAGAGGGAGGGGAAAGGGGCAGAGCGGGAGGGGGGCCAAGTTGCTGCACCATGGGCCGCTGGGTTGTACTTGCCCCCTGGGCTAAAAGTTGCCAGTCAGCCCCTGATGTACTACACTTCTACTATTTTCCTTCTGAAAAGTTGATGTACTCTGTTTGAAGTTGACGGCTGTGTCGTGCACCCAGATGTATACCCTTTAACAAATTCAATGTTGTTTGTATCACTCGTACATTTGTACCTCGTGTTGGTTATAAATAAACTTGATTCAACTATAATTATAAGTGCATCTGCAAAGTTCCACAAATACCTGTTGATCCTGCTAGTGAAGTTGATCTAATGCAGCTTCCTGAGATGAAGTACCAATGATGCTGCACTGCTCCTCAATTCAGAGCAGAGTTGCCACCCTCATGTAGGCGGTGTCTATTTGGACTACAGCAGGATGAACAAATGTTGAAGGGGACGGGTCATCATCATTGTCATTACTGGTTCACAATGATGTAGCTTGTCAATCAGCACCTGGTCCTGCTCACTGCTTTATGGATTGACAGTACTGCCTCTGTTGCTTAAATCCTGAGCTGCAGGGCCTGGGAGGGGGAGCATGTGAGGCACAAATTAAAAAGGATTTGGTTCAGTCAGGGAAGGAAGGAGGTGCCTGTATATTTATGCTTTCCCAAACTTGTGGGCCCTGTGAGATGGAAAGTAGAGGCCCCGCCACTTTGTCAGACTCTGGACCTGGGTTGTCATGGAAAGAGGACAGTCCAGGAGCATGGCTTTGCCCCAAGCCATGGAGCAAGATGTGTTACCGTTTCTTGGTGTGAGCAAAAAAAAAAAGAAAGATATTAAACTTACCTTCCAATGCACAAGTAGCCAAAAAGATCTTATGTTTAATATTTGACTACAGATTTGCCTGAGATGCACAGATAGAGATGTTACGCATGTTAGGCAATGGACCTTTGAACCGTGGTAACAAAGACATGCAGGCTTTTTTCGTATGAGTACTTATGATTATATGCACAACAAAAACTTATGGTACTGCACTTATTTTAGAGAAATACTATGCCCCCCTCCCAGAAATAGCCAACATGGCAGATAGCCTACTTCGCCCCAATAACTGCCCAGTACTGCCAATTCTAGCAGCTCAGTCATGTGATGTCTGGGGATACATTCAGTCATGACAGTCATTTTGATGCTTTGGATAAACGGCATTGTTTGAAATGCTGGTCCACTGACCTCCAGAATGGCTGCCTCATTGGGTGCTTATGGGTTCTAATCAGCACTCTGATAAGCGTCAAAACCATCATTTGTTTGTAATATGCTGATATATTGCATTTTGTCACCTATTTTGTATCCTTGTATAGCTGTGTTTAAATGTATGTTCATGAGCCGCACTAAATAATACTGTAGGTCCTAGTAGAAAAGGAAATGCTGATGAAAGGGAATTAATCTCTCCATGGGATGGTCCTTGCCACATACAGGGATAGAACAAAGCACCATTGTACTCACAGCGGCTAGTTTATTTGTAAAACTACGAGCTGGGGTTAACTTTAAGACCAAACAAACTGCTGTTCATGTTCACAGTGGCTTAGATTAATGCAGCCATGTGGAAAGTTTATTAGTAGAGATATACTTCTTATTCAGATCTGGTTAAGTCATGACCTGTGCATTTATCATCCTGCCAGCCATTTAAGTATTCATAGAGTTTGCTGTAATAATTGATGACCAGATTTAGTTGGAGCTGTAACTATAAGGGGTACTTCATCCTTTATGGTTGGGTCCTAGTCATAAGTTCTGCTGCTCCTTGTTTTACATTTGTGTGCTCATTTATTTTCTACCTTTGGTTGTTCTTTACTATTTTTGCATTCAATGTAAAATAAACTAGAAACCCTACAAGTAGACTAATAACCCCTTGTAACAGATCTGGAAGCTCAAGGCCAGAGATGTCGCCGTCAGAGTTTCTGAGAGACATAAGAAACTGTTTTACCCATCCAACCTCTTGAGCATTAGCTGCAGTCTGGGCGGACTTACCATTTCTACAGCTGGTAGTCAGGGCTGGATTTTCCACAAGGCCAACCGAGGCCCAGCCTCGGGGCAGCAGAGAGTAGAGGGGCAGCAGAGGTGTGGAATTCCTATTTCCCGACGCCCGGGACATGCAATTCCAGGTGCCGGGTGGGTAGTTGTCTTCTACATTTAGCCCTGCTTTGGGCAAGCAGGGCTAAATGTACAGCGGGGAAGCCGCCGCTTGTTTTGTACAAGTGATCTCGGCAATGTCGCCGAGATCACTTGTATGCAGCCTGCCTACAGGGGACACATTGAGGAACTTGGCATTGGGGCAGCAGAGAGATTAAATCCGGCCCTGCTGGTAGTTAGAAAGAAAGATAGTTAGAAAGATGGAAGGAACAAAAAGAGATAATAGCAATAACTAAAGTATACACAGCCTTTAAAGTTAAATGATACAGTATACTGTAAAGCCATCATCAAGAGATACACTAATGATTAGGACAATAAACTAAAGTAATACATTTATTTTGAAATAAGAGAAAATAAAATGTATATTTGATTTGTGAGATGTTTGGGAGTATGAAACGTCTACATTTTTGCATTGCTCTATAGAAGTAAATCCCAAACAACATAGATTGGAAGACTTTATAGTCGAACTGTACTCAAAAATTATTTTTTTGGGGCACCCCTCCCTTCCAGCCACCTCTAACCCATCCCACTAGGCTTTTGTTTCCCCTTACCTTGTGTAGTCAGATATACAGTACTCACCTAAGTTACCCCTCTAGGTTCCTCACTGCCACTGTTCCTGAGTGGGGGACCATGAATCTAGTGATAAAATGTGACCTGAGTTTGCAAGTCCCCTTCACTCCCCTCTGCTGATGTTGGGCCTCTTCTGGATCCTAAGAGGACCCTGGCTAATGGAAATCCTATAGGAAGTGTCCATGTCATGCAGGTGCTGGTGTGTACACTCAAAGAAGGACCCAAGCAGGAAGTAACCAGAAGAGGTGAAGACTCAGGACTGTAGCACACATGACTGCAGCTTAAGGTTAGTAAAAAAGGGGCTTTTAGATAGGGATTTTTTTTAACCTAGCGGTCAAATAGTGGGGCGTGGGAGTGAGGGGGCGGACAGGGGCTGGCATTTATCCTACAATTGGGATTTAAGTAAAGGGCCATCATTATTCAATCAAGCATGTATGAGTGGTGGGCACTCCTGGAAACCTTTGAGCAATGTCTTGGTGAATGCCTAAAACAAGCCACTTTTCAACCCATGTCAAATTTGTTTACAATTATAAAGTGTGCAGTGAGCGGTTGGCAAGCTACCAAGACAAATGCTGACTGCATAGACAACCCTCCTATACATTCCTAGTTTTAAAGAGAAAGAGAAAACAAACAATGTAAAATTATCCTGCATTTCCACAGCCCTATCTCTCTTTTGCCCGTGCTGAAATCCCTGCAAGAATCAGCTGTTGAAAACCAGCTGGCATCATGTCACATAGTAACAGCCCCACTGGTAATTCAGTGTTCTGTCCCTGCAAAACCTGCTGTAAGTATGAATAATTAATGATAATTCCATTTAAAGACTCCTTTCCGCAAACAAGGCAAAGCATTATTTTAAACAACTTACTATGGTAATGTATTTTCTTGTAAAGATTAAATCACGCTTAAATACATATACAGCCACAACTACTTTACATTGATTTGCAATAAACATGCCACTTACATTAGTTCAGATGTACAGCTTTTGAAAACAACATCAAAAAGTAACAAGAAATACAAGCGCAATTTAGTTTCTGTTGTTAGAGGAATACCCCGGCATTTGCACTGTTTTCATGATTGTTCTGTTATGGCATTACGGCGTTGAAATGTTATAATAAATGGAAGCAGGATATTGAATAAATGCTAGACATGTGCAATTCGTTTCGTTCCGAAACAAAATTCGGACGGAATTTCGGAAATTCAGTAATTTTCGGATGTATCCGAATTACAGCTAAAACTAATGCAAACGAATCAGAATTCCCGATTTCGCAAAATTCGTTAGCGGTAGTCCGGTCGAAAAAAACAAAACCCTTTAGGTCTGGTAGGAATTTTAAGGGGGAACCCCAGCCCCAAAAAATGGGAAAAAAACGTGGGGTCCCCCCTAACAGTCCTACCAGACCCTTGATTCGAGCACTGGCCCGGCAGGGCAGAAGGGCGATCGAGCGCCTTCCCTGTGCCTTACCAGGCCACGTGCCCTCGGCATTGGGAGGGTGTCCCCATGCCAAGACTAAGACTAATGGGCTCAGGTGCTCCAGGAGCGTTCTACTACATAGATGAAGGAATGTGCAGATACCTAGGGGTTACTATCCTAATGCCCGTATCAGATATTATTGCCTAGTCTAAAGCTGGGCAAAGAAGACTGAATAAGCAAAAATGCTTGATTCCCCTGTGCCTGCTATGTTCTTCCCCACCAGGCTATTGTATTCTGACAGTGGTAGGTGTGCTACTGTCAGAATACCTGAACAGTGACTGCAGCTGATTGTCTGCAGTCACCGTTTGCCTGAGAATGTTTGACCCTGCTCCATCGACAAAATAATAATATATTATAAAATAAACTTTTTATAAGGAATACAAAAATAAACTTTTTTGGACTGGATGGGTGCCGACACAATGCTGAAATTTTGAGCAGTGTATCCCATACTTTGGTATGGCAACAGTGGACCTTTCAGCAGCTTTTATGTAATAGAAAAAATTGAACAAAGCATTTACTTAGATTTCAACATTGTAATTTTGTTGCAAGTCACAAGTTGAGAGGCTACAGCAGGGGGCTGATCTGTGCCAGACGATTGTGAGCACAGCCAAGAACTGAACAGGCAGCAGGATTTACATGGCTGTGTTATCTCTGAGCTCACTGTGGATGATGCCTGAACAAAGATGACCACATCTTTTTGGAAACAAAACCAGATAAAGGGATTGTCAGTGTACTATGATCTCTGTGCAAGGTAATACATGCAAATTAAGAACATCTAATGAAGATAAAGACAACTGTAAAATATAACATTTATTGTGGTGATATCACTGATATTTGTAACATAATAAAACACTCAAAAGTCAAAAATGGTACACTCACGTTACACAACTTGGTGAAATGTCCCATGAATGCATATATTGTTATCGGTATATACATCTAAATATTACAGTGAATCTGCAATATACAATCTGGGACAGAGAACCTCATGTGCAATGTACAGCTGGCCATACACTATGCAAATTTCCGGTCTGTTCTTGATGAACCTGCCGAAATTGGCACAGTGGGTGCCTCTGTTAGCACCCTTCCGGCTGGCATCCCTCAATCAGCTGATTGAAGCAGCAGGCTGGAAAATCTTCGGCAGAATGGAGTTTGCAGCTGATTACCTGACAGCGGCCGGCGGCGGGGGATTCCTCAATCAACGCTGGTAAGCCTTGATGGAAGAATCTGTTATATTTTCAAGCCTGCGGGTTGAACAAAGAAAATAGAAACTTGTATGGCCAGGTTTAGATGCAATGCTGCAAATGATCCATACCTAGATTTACTGTGGGTTGCTGTGAAGCTGAGTACCTTAAAGGAGAACTATGGGGTTAAGGCTTTTCCCCATAGTTCTCCCTTAGGGTAACGGGAGGAAACAAACTAGTGTCCTCCCATCACCCTAAGCTCAGTATACCGCAAGCTGTAGCTCGTGGTATACTGAGACGCCGCAGCCGGAGCGGATCCAGACATCGATGTCGAGATCCGCCCAGCTGCGTGAGTGACAGCTGGCTCTGCCTATCTAGAGGCAGAGCCAGCTGTACCCGCCCCCTCCCCCGTCCGTTCCGCCAGTCAGCTCTGGAGGATCGGAGCGGGGAGGGGGGAAT
>NW_017306727.1:661024-674332 GCF_000935625.1 Nanorana parkeri
AAGTAGGGCCCCCGCCACTTTGTCAGACTCTGGACCTGGGTTGTCATGGAAAGAGGACAGTCCAGGAGCATGGCTTTGCCCCAAGCCATGGAGCAAGATGTGTTACCGTTTCTTGGTGTGAGCAAAAAAAAAAAGAAAGATATTAAACTTACCTTCCAATGCACAAGTAGCCAAAAAGATCTTATGTTTAATATTTGACTACAGATTTGCCTGAGATGCACAGATAGAGATGTTACGCATGTTAGGCAATGGACCTTTGAACCGTGGTAACAAAGACATGCAGGCTTTTTTCGTATGAGTACTTATGATTATATGCACAACAAAAACTTATGGTACTGCACTTATTTTAGAGAAATACTATGCCCCCCTCCCAGAAATAGCCAACATGGCAGATAGCCTACTTCGCCCCAATAACTGCCCAGTACTGCCAATTCTAGCAGCTCAGTCATGTGATGTCTGGGGATACATTCAGTCATGACAGTCATTTTGATGCTTTGGATAAACGGCATTGTTTGAAATGCTGGTCCACTGACCTCCAGAATGGCTGCCTCATTGGGTGCTTATGGGTTCTAATCAGCACTCTGATAAGCGTCAAAACCATCATTTGTTTGTAATATGCTGATATATTGCATTTTGTCACCTATTTTGTATCCTTGTATAGCTGTGTTTAAATGTATGTTCATGAGCCGCACTAAATAATACTGTAGGTCCTAGTAGAAAAGGAAATGCTGATGAAAGGGAATTAATCTCTCCATGGGATGGTCCTTGCCACATACAGGGATAGAACAAAGCACCATTGTACTCACAGCGGCTAGTTTATTTGTAAAACTACGAGCTGGGGTTAACTTTAAGACCAAACAAACTGCTGTTCATGTTCACAGTGGCTTAGATTAATGCAGCCATGTGGAAAGTTTATTAGTAGAGATATACTTCTTATTCAGATCTGGTTAAGTCATGACCTGTGCATTTATCATCCTGCCAGCCATTTAAGTATTCATAGAGTTTGCTGTAATAATTGATGACCAGATTTAGTTGGAGCTGTAACTATAAGGGGTACTTCATCCTTTATGGTTGGGTCCTAGTCATAAGTTCTGCTGCTCCTTGTTTTACATTTGTGTGCTCATTTATTTTCTACCTTTGGTTGTTCTTTACTATTTTTGCATTCAATGTAAAATAAACTAGAAACCCTACAAGTAGACTAATAACCCCTTGTAACAGATCTGGAAGCTCAAGGCCAGAGATGTCGCCGTCAGAGTTTCTGAGAGACATAAGAAACTGTTTTACCCATCCAACCTCTTGAGCATTAGCTGCAGTCTGGGCGGACTTACCATTTCTACAGCTGGTAGTCAGGGCTGGATTTTCCACAAGGCCAACCGAGGCCCAGCCTCGGGGCAGCAGAGAGTAGAGGGGCAGCAGAGGTGTGGAATTCCTATTTCCCGACGCCCGGGACATGCAATTCCAGGTGCCGGGTGGGTAGTTGTCTTCTACATTTAGCCCTGCTTTGGGCAAGCAGGGCTAAATGTACAGCGGGGAAGCCGCCGCTTGTTTTGTACAAGTGATCTCGGCAATGTCGCCGAGATCACTTGTATGCAGCCTGCCTACAGGGGACACATTGAGGAACTTGGCATTGGGGCAGCAGAGAGATTAAATCCGGCCCTGCTGGTAGTTAGAAAGAAAGATAGTTAGAAAGATGGAAGGAACAAAAAGAGATAATAGCAATAACTAAAGTATACACAGCCTTTAAAGTTAAATGATACAGTATACTGTAAAGCCATCATCAAGAGATACACTAATGATTAGGACAATAAACTAAAGTAATACATTTATTTTGAAATAAGAGAAAATAAAATGTATATTTGATTTGTGAGATGTTTGGGAGTATGAAACGTCTACATTTTTGCATTGCTCTATAGAAGTAAATCCCAAACAACATAGATTGGAAGACTTTATAGTCGAACTGTACTCAAAAATTATTTTTTTGGGGCACCCCTCCCTTCCAGCCACCTCTAACCCATCCCACTAGGCTTTTGTTTCCCCTTACCTTGTGTAGTCAGATATACAGTACTCACCTAAGTTACCCCTCTAGGTTCCTCACTGCCACTGTTCCTGAGTGGGGGACCATGAATCTAGTGATAAAATGTGACCTGAGTTTGCAAGTCCCCTTCACTCCCCTCTGCTGATGTTGGGCCTCTTCTGGATCCTAAGAGGACCCTGGCTAATGGAAATCCTATAGGAAGTGTCCATGTCATGCAGGTGCTGGTGTGTACACTCAAAGAAGGACCCAAGCAGGAAGTAACCAGAAGAGGTGAAGACTCAGGACTGTAGCACACATGACTGCAGCTTAAGGTTAGTAAAAAAGGGGCTTTTAGATAGGGATTTTTTTTAACCTAGCGGTCAAATAGTGGGGCGTGGGAGTGAGGGGGCGGACAGGGGCTGGCATTTATCCTACAATTGGGATTTAAGTAAAGGGCCATCATTATTCAATCAAGCATGTATGAGTGGTGGGCACTCCTGGAAACCTTTGAGCAATGTCTTGGTGAATGCCTAAAACAAGCCACTTTTCAACCCATGTCAAATTTGTTTACAATTATAAAGTGTGCAGTGAGCGGTTGGCAAGCTACCAAGACAAATGCTGACTGCATAGACAACCCTCCTATACATTCCTAGTTTTAAAGAGAAAGAGAAAACAAACAATGTAAAATTATCCTGCATTTCCACAGCCCTATCTCTCTTTTGCCCGTGCTGAAATCCCTGCAAGAATCAGCTGTTGAAAACCAGCTGGCATCATGTCACATAGTAACAGCCCCACTGGTAATTCAGTGTTCTGTCCCTGCAAAACCTGCTGTAAGTATGAATAATTAATGATAATTCCATTTAAAGACTCCTTTCCGCAAACAAGGCAAAGCATTATTTTAAACAACTTACTATGGTAATGTATTTTCTTGTAAAGATTAAATCACGCTTAAATACATATACAGCCACAACTACTTTACATTGATTTGCAATAAACATGCCACTTACATTAGTTCAGATGTACAGCTTTTGAAAACAACATCAAAAAGTAACAAGAAATACAAGCGCAATTTAGTTTCTGTTGTTAGAGGAATACCCCGGCATTTGCACTGTTTTCATGATTGTTCTGTTATGGCATTACGGCGTTGAAATGTTATAATAAATGGAAGCAGGATATTGAATAAATGCTAGACATGTGCAATTCGTTTCGTTCCGAAACAAAATTCGGACGGAATTTCGGAAATTCAGTAATTTTCGGATGTATCCGAATTACAGCTAAAACTAATGCAAACGAATCAGAATTCCCGATTTCGCAAAATTCGTTAGCGGTAGTCCGGTCGAAAAAAACAAAACCCTTTAGGTCTGGTAGGAATTTTAAGGGGGAACCCCAGCCCCAAAAAATGGGAAAAAAACGTGGGGTCCCCCCTAACAGTCCTACCAGACCCTTGATTCGAGCACTGGCCCGGCAGGGCAGAAGGGCGATCGAGCGCCTTCCCTGTGCCTTACCAGGCCACGTGCCCTCGGCATTGGGAGGGTGTCCCCATGCCAAGACTAAGACTAATGGGCTCAGGTGCTCCAGGAGCGTTCTACTACATAGATGAAGGAATGTGCAGATACCTAGGGGTTACTATCCTAATGCCCGTATCAGATATTATTGCCTAGTCTAAAGCTGGGCAAAGAAGACTGAATAAGCAAAAATGCTTGATTCCCCTGTGCCTGCTATGTTCTTCCCCACCAGGCTATTGTATTCTGACAGTGGTAGGTGTGCTACTGTCAGAATACCTGAACAGTGACTGCAGCTGATTGTCTGCAGTCACCGTTTGCCTGAGAATGTTTGACCCTGCTCCATCGACAAAATAATAATATATTATAAAATAAACTTTTTATAAGGAATACAAAAATAAACTTTTTTGGACTGGATGGGTGCCGACACAATGCTGAAATTTTGAGCAGTGTATCCCATACTTTGGTATGGCAACAGTGGACCTTTCAGCAGCTTTTATGTAATAGAAAAAATTGAACAAAGCATTTACTTAGATTTCAACATTGTAATTTTGTTGCAAGTCACAAGTTGAGAGGCTACAGCAGGGGGCTGATCTGTGCCAGACGATTGTGAGCACAGCCAAGAACTGAACAGGCAGCAGGATTTACATGGCTGTGTTATCTCTGAGCTCACTGTGGATGATGCCTGAACAAAGATGACCACATCTTTTTGGAAACAAAACCAGATAAAGGGATTGTCAGTGTACTATGATCTCTGTGCAAGGTAATACATGCAAATTAAGAACATCTAATGAAGATAAAGACAACTGTAAAATATAACATTTATTGTGGTGATATCACTGATATTTGTAACATAATAAAACACTCAAAAGTCAAAAATGGTACACTCACGTTACACAACTTGGTGAAATGTCCCATGAATGCATATATTGTTATCGGTATATACATCTAAATATTACAGTGAATCTGCAATATACAATCTGGGACAGAGAACCTCATGTGCAATGTACAGCTGGCCATACACTATGCAAATTTCCGGTCTGTTCTTGATGAACCTGCCGAAATTGGCACAGTGGGTGCCTCTGTTAGCACCCTTCCGGCTGGCATCCCTCAATCAGCTGATTGAAGCAGCAGGCTGGAAAATCTTCGGCAGAATGGAGTTTGCAGCTGATTACCTGACAGCGGCCGGCGGCGGGGGATTCCTCAATCAACGCTGGTAAGCCTTGATGGAAGAATCTGTTATATTTTCAAGCCTGCGGGTTGAACAAAGAAAATAGAAACTTGTATGGCCAGGTTTAGATGCAATGCTGCAAATGATCCATACCTAGATTTACTGTGGGTTGCTGTGAAGCTGAGTACCTTAAAGGAGAACTATGGGGTTAAGGCTTTTCCCCATAGTTCTCCCTTAGGGTAACGGGAGGAAACAAACTAGTGTCCTCCCATCACCCTAAGCTCAGTATACCGCAAGCTGTAGCTCGTGGTATACTGAGACGCCGCAGCCGGAGCGGATCCAGACATCGATGTCGAGATCCGCCCAGCTGCGTGAGTGACAGCTGGCTCTGCCTATCTAGAGGCAGAGCCAGCTGTACCCGCCCCCTCCCCCGTCCGTTCCGCCAGTCAGCTCTGGAGGATCGGAGCGGGGAGGGGGGAATCCAGCCACTCCCCTGTCACGGCAGAGAGCCGTGACAGGATCGCGAGGTGAGCGAACGCCAGTATATGTTCGCTCACTTCCCGATCTACTGAGCCGACCTGTGACAGTCTCATTATCACTGGTCGGCTAGAACTATGAGGTGAGTGAAAAGCACACACCTCATAGTTCTCCTTTAAGGCTAGGTTCACACCTGCACGACACCTGGGACACGTGTCCCGGGATCTTGCAGTCCTGTACAATGCAGGCAGCGATTGCCACGCGGCCCTATCGATTTCAATGGGGTGACATCCGCGCGGCAATCACAGAAAAAAGGTACAAGTACCAGCTGTTTTAGCCGCGATTTTATTCAGAAGCACGCTCGGAATAGCAGCAGGAAACGCGATCCGCCCGGCACGACTGGGGTGCCATTAGAAAATAATGGCACCCACAGCGTGATCGGTTCACACCTTGGCGACTCCTGACTGTGCGGTAATCCCCGCGTAATCGTGCCCTGAGGTGATGCCTAGGTGTGAATCTAGCCTTAGCTTCACCACACTGGTCAAGCACTGACATCTGATGCACTGCACATCACATCGGAACATCAGTCTAATCTATAATTATTTTAAAGGAGTAGTAAAGTTGCAGCATATACTATCCTATTATAACATCAGCATTGTAATAGGAATACATACTAGAGTTGTGTTTGATAATACAATCAAAGCTTACTTTGATGTAGTGAGTTCTGCCTTCTGTCTGCCCAATACTTCCAACAATTTTCTAGATTTCCATTGTGCTATGCATCTCTGTCCCTGCTGCTTGCTGTGACTCAATCTTGATTTCTCAAGGCTATATAGCCCATCATGCATTACTTCCAGCATGCAATGATAATGTTACATTGTTCAGGCATTGCGTTGTAGTTCAGAAGGCAGGCTCTGTGATTTGTGACACAAGGAAGAGGATGTTCAGTGAGATTGTGTCACTACATTGAGGAAGTACACCCTATGGGCATCTTCAATAAATACGTTTATAAACTTCTACACCGATATGGTTATTAGGAGTGGAATAGAACTCAGAGAAATGTAATACAGAAATGCATATTTAGTTTTAGTTTTTGACCATAGATACCCTTTAAAAACCCAATCAGGTTCAGGGGGAATTCTCTTTTTACCTGAACCTTTGAACCGTGCTCTCCCGTAGTAAATGAGCCCCTTATAACTAACGGGTACACTATTCTGGGACGGGAAGCATAATTGTCTAAAGTGATGTGAGGAATACTAAAGGAGCAAATAACCACAGAAAGCCTGGAAGGCAAATACTTATATTCAGATCTCATGAATCCTGGGTGACCCGAGCTCCTCTTTATTTTCTTAGTGAAATGTTTTATTTTGTTTTAACACTTTGTCTAGTGTTTCTTATTTTCTCATTCTAGACCATGTAACATATCTCTGGTCTTGTAATTGTCCAAATATTTGTGCTCACTAGAATGAAGCTTATATTCTGCGTATAGATTGTGCAGATGTATGAAATAATATGAAGCCTCTCAGCCCCACACTGTGAATACATTTGTGAAAACAAGCAGAATATGTCCCATGGAGTGCCCTGCGTGCTATGATAAATAGAAACGACGACCAAAACTATTTGGTGAAATAATGACTTTCCAACCGTTCACTTGTAAAGAGAATTCACTTCTTATCTTGTAAAAAAACAAAACATTTAGGGAGGTAAAGTTTCAACACCCTCAGGAATCCAAGAAGGTATAAACTTGAGCAGTGTGGAAATAGTGGTGATTTACATCTACAGACTGGCTACGTGCCTTGACCACCGCAGAACAATCACTGTGGGCTCTAGAATTTCAGTTTCTATATTCTGCTGATGGTACCCACCCTTTCCTGAGATGCAGCATGATGTGGAACAGAATTCAAACCACGGGAAATAGCTTTTTGTGGACGGGCCCCTCCCTGTAGTCATCAGGCCGCTATAAAACTCCAGTCAAACATGTGCAGATGTGATAAGTAGAAGAGCACGCAGATAGAGGTTGTCATGTGAGTGATCATCTGATTCGGCGTCACAGCCGGGGGGGGGGCTTCTTGTATTCCGGACTATAAGAGGACAACTTTCATAACAAAGCAAATTCTAGTACGCGGCTACCAGCTGTCCAGATCATTTCTGTCTATAAAATGCAGGATGATTAATATTGTCCATAACATCTAAAAAGAAATAATGAGTCTTAATGCAAAAATATTAATTCTGTTTGTGAGTTTCAGTATAATTCAATCAGTGTTCTAATGAGGAATTGTTGGCAGTAAGTAAAATCAGGCAAATGCTACAAGAGGAGGCAATGTGAGTATTAGTTAAGCTTCTTTAAAGAAGAACCCTGGGGAAATTTTTGTATTAACCCTTGCAGTGGGGCTACCCCCACACTGCAAGGGCTATGTGCTTGTACTCACCTGATCCTCGGAGCCATCTTGCTCTTAGACTGGTCACTGGAGCCTCTCTCACCCTCCGCTGCAGTGGTCTGAGCTCCCTGAGTCATCACATTCTATACATAGTGTACTGTATAGGATGTGAGGACGCTGAGGGACATACTATCACTGCAGTGGCTGCTAGACTGCTCCACACAACCACTTCTCCCCTGGGCTCTGGTGGTCTAAGCACCACTGACATCAAGGTTTAGTTAATTGTTTTCTTGTTATGTAGCCCCCAGGAACATAACTTACCATCAATGAGGTGTTTCCCATATGTTGGTGGTTGTTCTTCATTGTAGAAATCCTCCCACAAGTGCAGACGGATACCCCCGATGGCATTGATCAGTAGCTGTTGCAAGTGGTTCAACTTTTGCAGATTCTTTCATGCTGGCAGGGGCTGCTGTTAACCCCCGTAGCACCAAAATATCAGCTCTGTAGGGGGTATCTGGCGAGACTCGTGGAAGGTTTTCTACAATAAGCAGCAGCCACCAGGACATGAGGCGCACCTCATTGGTGGTAAGCTATGTCCTTGGTGCTGCATAACAAAAAAAATGTAACTAAACATCAAACTTTTTTAAGATAGCAAGCTGGTCAATTAGCTGATACAACAAAATTAATTATTTTACCAACAGAGGGTGTTACCAAAAAGAGGGCAGCTACATGATATCAAGGTTAGATGATCCAAATGCTGAACGATCATGCTGGACCATCATAATGCACATTTCTGTTGACAAAGTCTACACTGGCAAACTGACTGAGTCAGTTATTGCCCTGAGGCCACACAGCTATACCTTAAATTTCTGAAAGAATTCAAGAAGTCGTTTTTTGCTGTGGCACAGAGAATCTAGTTCAAGTTTCTAATCAACTGCAACAATGGTACGTGTAGATGCAGTAAACTAGAAGGAATTATCTACAGTTGGCATTATTATGAGCAACAGCATTCTTAAAACATCTATGGAAAAACTAATCTAAAAAATCTAAGCACCACAAATGGTGAAATCCTTCCCCAAATATCCAGTTAAAAAACTTCCACAAGACAGCACCCAGGTCTAGTGATAGGGTTTTGAGGTACAAAAGCTGCATTGTGGGAAGAGGGAGCAGCCTTACATGCTATACCATGAAGTTGGTATGTCTTGAGCTGCTGTAGAGTCTCTTACTAGCCCACCCCTAACCACTTATATATACACCTTCCCACTGCTCAGCCACTGCTGTGTTGTTTTGTTGGAGACATCACAATGCCTGGTGCTTCCAGGGAGTGGAGTCAGCAGGCCTAAACACTATCATGAGAGTGAGAGGGTGACATCATCAGTCATCAGTCAATCAAGCTGACATGGGGTTGACTCCCAGAGGAATAGAGCAGTGGGGGGCATAAGGAAGGTAAATATAAGTGGGTTGGGGTGGGCTAGTAAGAGACTCTATCACTGTGCCCTGAATGAGCAAGGTTACTGGGTCTCTTTCAAGTTCAACTGAAGCCAAAACTTTTTTTGGGGGGAGGGGTAGAGTGGATAGGTATTAGAACACCTGTGAAGTTTGTATTGCTGTCTGTGTCCCCATTAGGGAGATTCACCCTCTCTATTTGCCCTGGTAACAGTTTTACTGACAGTGAAAGAAAAATCACAAATTTTGGGTTGTCATCAGAACAAGAATAGATGGGAAATCTTTCAATGGGGACACCAGTTCTGGTGCCCCTGCTGACCACCAGGAATTTCCATAGTTTTGGAGGGATTTCCTCTCATATGCTGTTGTGGCTATTGGACAGGAAGAAAATGGAAACCTCCCTAATTGGACTCATATGGCAAAAAAGCTGACGGGGTATAACCCTCCCTTACTCCATCCAAAACTAAAAAAAAAAGTTTTGGCTTCAGTTCTACTTTTTAATTTTACTCTTTCAAAATTGGGCAATGGAGGTGCATTGGTCTACCATAAGATTTCCTTCTCTAGAAAATAACTGTTTCTTGTTTCCATTTCACTTCTATAAATGTGTATTATGATTATTTTTTATCATGCCCATCACACACTCCTGAACTGTCTATTTAATACAAAATACACATTTTGTACTATGCATGGCCTGCACAGGAATGTTCACAACAAATAATGCATCATAAACAACACAATTAAGTGCTAAGTTCTGATCATTTGCTATTTACATGCCAGAACGAGTACAAAGTTTCACATCCGCTTGGGTCCCCTACCCCACTGTGGGAATATAGTGCATTGATTGTCCTGCATTCTTCTATTTGTGGCCCTGACCTCCAGAAAACATTTGGGCACCTGTTACACACACATGCCTGTATTTACATGCTGTATGTCCTTGTCCTCAGAAACATCCATCTATGTTTCTTAATGGTAATGTGTTGTACACATTGCGCTGAAGGATTTTCTCCAATGGGCCTCACCTGTTCTAATGTCAGGGTGACCACAATTGTTTAGCAATAGCAAAAATATTTTCTGCTCATGAATTCCAGTGTGAAGCAAGGGTAGTTCAGCTTGCTTTCATCACACATCTCGGCTGTCATAAATCTTGTCCATGTTTTTCGAAGAA
The DNA here is from genome assembly GCF_000935625.1 of Nanorana parkeri. NCBI lineage: Eukaryota > Metazoa > Chordata > Amphibia > Anura > Dicroglossidae > Nanorana > Nanorana parkeri. Next base: position 671,178 of record NW_017306727.1, read on the forward strand.
GAAATCCACTAAACAATATTTGTATCATAAAACAGCCACTTCATATTTTGTTAAAATTATAATTTGAGACACATGTAGTACAAGGCTTCAATTCTTTGTTGTGTATAAGGACTGTAAAAAGCTATTGGCTGCCATGGGTAAATGTATGCCATTGTTCTGCCATGTTGTTGGAAAGAAAATGTACCTATATCATTGAAATGACACCTTTAGAGATGTTTAGTAATGCCAAACTACAAACACATACTTCTAGATAATTGCAGGCTTTTTGTTCTTTGCATTGCTTATTTTTCTTTCCCACCCCATTCTCCTCACAACGGCCATTTTTACTAAGGGCAGATTATTCAGAAATAAAAGAAATACATTTTACAGCCTGTAATGCACTTTTATTGTTAGATGTGTTTAAAAAAAAAATGTATCACTACAATGAGCTAAAATGCAAATGGAAATCCCATATTTTATTTTCATTAATCCATGGGTATCATTCTAATTCATTTAAGAATGATTAAATTCATAGTGATTTTTTTTCAGTGCTCTGTGATACTCTAAATCTGAATATGTGGAAGGCTGGCAATATTTCTTCACTTTGACTATACTTGAATACATAGGAAACCTTATTAAAAGGAGAACTATGAGGTGAGTGCTTTTCACTCACCTCATAGTTCTAGCCGACCTGTGACAATGAGACTGTCACAGGTCGGCTCAGTAGATCGGGAGGTGAGCGAACACATACCGGCGTTCGCTCACCTCTCGATCCTGTCAAGGCTCTCTGCCGTGACAGGGGAGGGGCTGGATTCCCCCCTCCCCGCTCCGATCCTCCAGCGCTGACTGGCGGAACAGACGGGGGAGGGGGCGAGTACAGCTGGCTCTGCCTCTAGATAGGCAGAGCCAGCTGTCAGTCACGCAGCTGGATGGATCTCAACATAATTGTCGGGATCCACTTCAGCTAAGGGCGTCTTAGTATACCGCAAGGTACTGCTCGCGGTATACTGCGGCATCTCAGTATACCCTGAGCTACAGCTCGCGGTATACTGAGCCTAGGGTGACGGGAGGACGCTAGTTTGTGTCCTCCCGTTACCCTAAGGAGAACTATGGGGGAAAGCCTTAACCCCATAGTTCTCATTTAAAGAAGCTCTCATTGATGTATATGATGCTATGTTTATTTGCCTGTTCAGGAAGATGTGTCCCGAGGTGCAAGCTACCTGGAATACTTTATAAGCTTTTTTGCACAGCCATGGAATCTGCATCTGTCCATTTGTTCAGTGTGATGCGCACATGTCCGCTCTTCTTAAGCTTTCTTTGACAAACCTCGAAAAGTTGCATGCACAGATTTAGAAGTCTGGCTCCATTAAAGCTGAAGTGTTTCCTTGTTTGCTTCATGGGAAATAGAAGGATCTTTTTTATTTTTATTTAGAATAACACTAATGGAATTTAAAAAGGACTGGATAATTTTCTTGCAGCTAATAATGTTCAGAAATGTAATAACTAAAGGGTGAAATGTTCTGCTCCAGGAAATTGAGCCAGCTGACCTTGGTGGCCATGAAGGAATTTTTGTTTCCTTTTATAAAGCTAAATTGGCAACATTTGCATAGTTGCTTTCCTCTGGTCCAAAGCTGCAGTAATTGTGAAAGGTTAAAGTGACACTAAACTCAGGACTTAAATCATAAAAATACATTCAAGTACTCTAACTAGTAACAAAAATGTATCTTATTTGTTCATCACTCAGCTGTAGACCCTCAAATCATCTCTGAATTGGTGCTTACACTGTCCTTCCTTCTGGAGGGTGACTACTTTGTTCTCCAGGGTCCCTGTGTGTGTGTTGTAAAGTAGCTACCACGCCAAGCTCGCTCCTGTAATGGACTACAATCTCAATACAAATTAGTAAACTAAACATGAGATTGTAGTCTATGACAGGAGTTAGCTTTGAGCGGTATAAGATTCATCTCCTGAGTTATGGTCAGTTTAAATTTGATGGATATCAGTCTTTTTTCAAAGTTACTTGCTATGAAACTATATACTGTATGTACCTTTTAACAATTTTTTATTTGATATTGTTATATTCTTCAACTGCATTGTAGATTCTTACGGTTTCTACAATATAAACAAAGTATTTTTCACTTATTGTTTTTTTCCCCTGATAAGTCATTTTAAAATAAATATGGCATGAGCAGGGCATGAAGTTTGCTTTAACGGGCACTTCCCCAACAGCACACACCGTTCATTCAGTCCTCTATGTATTATTAGGCATTTGTATAGTGCTGACAAAGTGTGCAGAGCTTTACATACTGTGCATTTACATCAGTCCCTGCGCTCAAGGAGGTAACAATCTAAGGTTTCTGTGCCTGTCACACATAATTGTTGCGGTCCTCATTCATTTCAATCGATTGATCTGTTCCCCGCGTGGAGTATGAGTACATAGGAATAAATTGGGACCTTGACATAGATATGTGGCAGGGTCTCCCCAAGACTGTATTGAATAAAAGGCTATGCGGTGCCAGGCAGGGCTGCACAGGGGAGATCTCAGGAGTAGTGATGTGCTTGAGCTTGGTGTGAACCTGGGAATTCTGGGACCGTATTGGGGTTTTGACCCACAACTTTTACACCGTAAACAGTATACCAAGTATAATTTACATCACGTTCATATTGGTTTGCCGATTCCCTTTGGACCCCATTTAGACCCTTCTGGGACAGTACTTTGATGCATGCTACAATATTATTTAAATGGGTTCCCAATACCCTAAAAAGGACAAGAAAGCGTAACTACACTACTTTTCTTGATGCAGCTCAGCACAATGCACTCTTGTGGGTTACCATTAGGGATGTCCCGATACCGATGCTAGCATCGGAATCGGGCCCGATAGAGGGCATTTTGACAAGTACTTGTACTCGTCAAAATGCCCCGATGCCTAGCGCCGAAGCTTGCACTATGTTTTTTTTTTTTCTTCTTACTTACCTCGCCAAGCGTTGCTGCTGCTTCGGTGGGCGGCGCTCCGAGCGGGGTCATCCGGCAGTCTCCGGGTCCTAATTGGCGAGGTAAGTAAGAAGAAAAAAAAACCCTGCAGCGGCCAGTCAGCGCTGGTCCAGTGGGAGGAGCTCCAGGTGGGGTTCTAATTTAGCTGGCAGGCACCTCTAAGCCAGCTAAATTAGGACCCCACCTG
>NW_017306727.1:675558-691619 GCF_000935625.1 Nanorana parkeri
ATCATGATTTAACCTATTCATGTTAGCAGGGCAGAATTGTGAGTGCCTCCCACAAGCTGAGCACCGAGATGCGATGCAGCGATCCTGCCCAGCGCCGACTACGAGAGGCACCGCTTGAGGCAACAGGGATCGGAGTGAAACTGTGAGTAAGGGAAGCTGGGACGGGGCTGGCTGTAAATCTATTGCTGTAGTGTACTGGACATGTGTAATGTACAGTATATGTAGTACATATATACAGCACACACCTCCACTACACTCCAGCAATAGAGTTACAATTCTCCCCTGCTAACATGAATAGGTTAAACCATGATCCATAGTACATAACATGTAGTTGTACTATGGATCATTTAAAGTCACCTGTCCCTTTAAGAAAAAGTATCGGTAATTGGTATCGGCAAGTACATGAGGGGATGTACTGAAAAAGTGGCATCAGGACATCCCTAGTTATCATGCATTGTGGTGCAATTTTTCAAAACCGGAGCAGACTAAATCTGGAGCAGTTGCCCATGGCAACCAATAAGCTTCTGATTATCAAAGCCTAACTGAACAAACTGAAGAGAGAAGCTGATTGGTTGCCCTTGGACACCTGCTCCAGATTCTGTCTTATCCAGTTTTAATACATTTCCCCCAATATGTTTCTAAACAGCAGACTTCCACTCTCTCAGCTCCACTTACCTGAACTTCCTGTCCAGTACAAGATCACAAGGGACAGCACAGTACAGGAAACTAAGTGGATTATTCACAAAAGGGTGAAGGGTTTGGAGAAGGCAGGAGAAGTGAACAATCTAGGCCAAAGTAGCTAATTTGGAAAAATTCTCCAATTCAGTCCACTTTCAAGTTCAGTTATGTTGTTCTAGATTGCTCACTTCTCCTGCCTTCTTCAAACTCTTCACCCTTTTGTGAATAACCCTGTAAAACAGTGAAACATCCATTATATGCGATTTAATCAGCATTTTAAAAATAGCTTAGAACCTTTTTACTTTATTACTTTAGATCCTTTAATAAGTGATCCAATGCATCATTTCCACCTTGATGCACTGTCTCTCTCAGTCTGAAGATATGCTTTGCTATATTTTTTTTCTCCATAGTATACGCGCCCTCTTCATTTCAAAAGTATGAGATTTTCTGTTCCTTCCCATCTGTTTTACTCAGTTCTGTTATTCTTAGAGACCACAGGAAGTTGTCTGGTGAATGGTGATTGTGGTTTTTCAACTTCCTATCTCAATGGATGCTAAACCTATCAATAAGGACCTGATTCACCACAATCTGCGGCACTGACTTATTCTATAAATGCAAAAAACTGAAGGCAGGGACTAGAGCCCCAGGATAACAAAGTATTTCTCTGCTCTATAGGGCTTATCTCAGCAGTTTTATGTGCTGGCCATAGACATAAGATAGCGGTCAGGTCAGATTCAGTTGATTGTTATCAGAAAGAGCTGGAATTATATATATATTGTGATGTTAGGGGAATCCAGCAGGATCGCAGGACACAGGCTTTGCAAATAAAGTAAAGTTTATTAACCCCTTCATGACTGAGCTAGTTTTCAGGTTCTGTTCAAAATCCCATCACCCTAGGCTTAGTTGACCGCGAGCTGTAGATCGCGGCATACTGAGACTCCTGTCACAGGTCTACTGAGCCGACCTGTGACAGTCTCATTGTCACAGGTCGGCAAGAACTATGAGGTGAATGAAAAGCACCTCATAATTCTCCTTTAACTTAAATAGCTTCACAGCAGCAAAATAACACAACAGTTTATCTCTTAACTGACCAGCTGGCAAACTCAAACAATGACTCTTCACTACAACACAAAAGACCAGTCTCACCGACATGAAGATTTCAGAGCTGCAATCGCAGTTAAATAGTCTCAGACTTCCAGGGTAACTTTCCCAGTCTACAGATTTCCAGCAAGGATACTGACATTCAAGCTCACAGCATTACACAAATCCCCACTCTCCAGCCTCCTCCACACTAATCCTCACCTGCTAGCTACCACTTCCTGTCTTTTAAACACACACTTCCTCCAGCAGGTGAGTTAACCCCATCTCGTCCCTTAAAGGGACCACTGCCCAAACAGAGGGGAAATAAAGCGTCCTTCCAGGACCCAGCCCCGGCGTCCTGTGCAATATATATACTGTAAATATATAATTATTCAGTAGAGAAGATTCTTATTGCACATTAAGTATCCCCCTGTAGCCTAGGAAGATCAAATTCCTTGAGATATACATTATCGTTAGACGGAGCAGATGCAAATAATTAAAACATGAAACAGCAAATAAAACTGTAAAATGTATATTAAACATACTTTTGGATTAATGTTAAAAAGCTCACTGCAGCTAGTTTATAATGCATTCACACAGCGTAAAGCTGCCACTAGATGGATTTGAAGAGCATAGAAAATCGCTATGCTTCTCTGCTCCACCTAGAGGCAGTGATGTGCTGCGAACATCGTTCACACAGTCGTATGCTGTGCAAATGTGTTAAAACTTATCCCCATAGTGTGCTGGCTTTAAAATATACTATTTTTCTATTTTAACTCTGCTAAACCTATTTAAAATAGTTTAGGCTGAGCATCTTTACTAGAAGGCAGAGGTGGGTGCCAGACATGCAGCATGGGTTGGGGGGCTATAAAAGTAGCCCAGAAGGGGGCTTCAATGTTGACAATTTTTGAGGTGCGAGTTGTCTAAACCATCTTAATTCTGGTTCATTTCAATCTGATATATAAATGTGTTGACTCTTCATTCCCTACATACATTCGTGCACGCAAATACTGAACTTCATCAGCGGAGGACAGAATGGGCATGCAATTATGTTGCCAAACTCTCAGCACGTCTCACTTCTTGTGCCTGCTGCTAACAATAGGCCAAGGACCCAATACTGATTTACTTCTTGAAAACCTAAGATAACATAAGACGTTATGAAAACTTCACCCATCTGTCCAGGAAAAAGCTATAAAGCATGCCTTGTGGCAGTGATAGTTGCTTAGCAGCTACACACACATGTAATGCTTTGAAGAGCAGGTCAGAGGAAAAAACACATAAAGTGTATTTGTGTCAGGCCAGTTCTTTTATAGACAATAAATATTATCTTTGCTGCAGCCTAGCTAATGTCAAATATTTCTACCCAGAGATTCACAAATGATATACAAATGGCTGTAAGCCTTCACACATCCCGGGCTTATTTAATAAAGCTTGGCTATATATAAATTGTAACCTTGCGCATCTGTAATCTGGTTGCTAAAGGTTACTGCACTTTGCATATAGTTACAGCAGTTTAAAAGAAGTGGGACAATCTTATCTCCCACCTAAAGAGAGGAGGAATAACAACATGTATAAATCATTGATCTAAATGCTGTAACAAAGCAATTGTCAAAACAAGGTTCCACAGTGGTAGTGAAAATTGGCATAAATGAAATTTTGGACTGTTTAAATATAGACATTAATTAACATTCCGGTCTTCGTAAATGTTGATTCAACGTTGGGAGTGAAAATTGGGATTTTCTAATTCTGTAACTGTAAATTCACTAATTGGGATAAACAAATATTGTCTAAATACAAAAGACATGTGTATTGTTACTTGAATATTGGTGAGCTTTGTGTATTTCTAACCAGATCTGTGCAGTAGTGCAGTGTAAAAGTTGCTTCTGTGCAGGAGCTTCCTGTAGTAAAGACCAGTCACTGCTGCTCTCTCTCCTTGTGCAGGGTGACTGGTCATGTCTCCCCCCCTGTCCTGTAGTTTTCTCCAGGTAGCCTGTAGTGGGTGGACCCTACTGGACCCCTCCCACAGCTCAACTCCCTGCACAGCTTATGTACAGTACAGTGGCGTTGTCACTTCTACCTTTATAAAAAAAAAAATAATTACTGGATTTTCAAAGGCATTTGGTGCACACAAAGTGCATTTATATCCTTTGTGGCTATTGGGGAATATATTTGGATGAAAGTTTTTTTGTACCCGGAGATCAGCTTTGATTTATGAACTGCTACAAGTCCAAGCTTTGGTTTTCTTTTAGGATGGAGAATAGAACACAGAGATGTTGCCCATTGAGATCAGTTTGATTACTTGTTTATATTTTGCAGGGAATAAAAGTTAGTAGTATTAAGTGCTCAAACCTTTTGCAATAATGAATCCAGATCAAAAAAAAATTAGTTGGGAAGCAAAGTATATCTTTACATTTTTACCCAAACACTTACAGTCATCATGTTTCTGAACAGCTCCAACTATGTCAGCTCCACTTACCTGAACATCCTGTCCAGTACAAGATCACAAGGGAGAGCACAGTCCACAACAGCTGCCCATCTAATAGCATTGAGTGGGGAGCAGGGCGGAGGGAGCTGCCCTGCCTTACTGTGTCTGTGGAGATACACTGTCTTATATATATATATAATTAATTTTAATGGCTCTAATGCAAAGCCAAACACAGAGATCCTGCAAAGTGACTCAAAAAGTCCTTGAAAAATAGAAGGCATAAAAGCAGGAGACTCGGTAAGAAAACACATTTTGTGAGACTGCAGCAATTCCGTGTGAACTCCGATGAAAAATGAATCATTTTAATATTAATAAAGTGTGAGTAATGACTGAAAGGATTAAAATGAATTTCCTTGAGAGTTCATTTATTTCGGGAATATACACATCGCAGAACTGATAGGCCCAAACTTCCCTTGATATATGAAAGCGTATTATAAACATGACATAGAAAACTCTGGGTAATCCATAACTACGGGTCTGATGTTAATATGGCGGAGGATTAGAACAGAGCCGTTCATCATCCATTGCAGTTGATGTCGTAGTAAAGAAGGAAGTAATATAAATTCCTAATGAATAAAAAAATTTCTAAATGATAGAAATCATGTAAATGGTAGACGTGCCTGCATGGGGCTGCAAGGAAGTGAGTAGACATAAGAAATGCAGAAACAATGAAAAGTCTAACTAAATAGTATGAATCCAGCCTTCAACTTGAGACCTGAATAAGGGCAGCTTCTATCTTCTCAGATGGGTTCAACTTCAGTGACAAGACTAGGTCCCTTAGCACCCAAGCCGAAAAGCCCAAACTTGCACACCCCTTCCACCACATACTGTAAGCCACAAACCAGAGCAGCATAAGTTGTAGACCCTGACCTTTTCATGCCCCCTCTTGCTAAAGCACTCATTGCAGCTGCCTCTCCTTCTTACCCCTTAACCCTGCCCTAGATGGGATATTAGGTTTCTGAAACAATTCCTTTTCATATACTCTCAAGATTACAGTGCAGTCATTGTCTGTAAACCCCTACCCAATGTTATCTGTGTACTTAACTGAATGAAAAAAGTAAAAAGAAAATCAAACTGTTTTCTTCCATAAAGTGACACTAAACTCAGGAGTAAAATCTCAAAAATACATTCAGGTACCTTAACGTTTAACAAAAATGTATCGTATTTGTGTATCACTCAGTTGTAGATCCTCAAATCATCTCTGAATGGGTGCTGACACTGTCCTTCCTTCTGGAGGGTAGTTACTTTTGTTCCCCATGGTCCCTGTGTGTGTTGTAAAGTAGTCACCGCTCTAAGCTCGCTCCTGTGATGGACAGTCTCGTGTTTAATTTATTAATTTGTATTAAAAGTGTAGTTCATCACAGGAGTGAGCTTGGCGCAGTGGCTAATTGACAACACGCACAGGGAGCATGGGGAACAAAAGTAGCCACCCTCCTGAAGCAGGGACGTGCTGTCAGGGGAAGTAGGTGAGGCAGAGCCTCACCTACAATTATTCAAGTCTGAAGGTGACAGCTTTTTCTCCATTTAGATCGTCATCTATCAGGTTACACAGCAGGGAAAGCCTCCCCGCTGTGTAACCTGTCATGGACGGAGAGCTACCTATTAATTACAGGCAGCGCTGCATCCAGCTTTTGACAGGTAGTTAGGTTACACAGCAGCAGGCTTCCCCACTGCTTGTGTAACCTCACTATTGAAGCCAGAGTTACTCTTTGTTGGAGGCGTGAGCTCTGTGGATGGCTTGGACCAATGGTAAAGTGCCATTGGTCCAAGTTGTCCAATCAAAAAAAGGAAAAAATAAACACTGAGGCCATCGATCCCGATGCCTCTGCAGTGACGAGCAAGTGGGGGACAGGGAGGCTCCTCCCTTCCTCCTTTACACTAGCTTGGGGATGATTGGGGTGGGGCTTTGTATGGCAGGGGATGGCGCTTCGGGGGCGGAGCATGCTGGGGAATGCCTCACCCGGAACAAGAGGTACCGCACGCCACTGTCCAGAAGGAAGGACAGTGTCAGTATGAATTCAGACATAACTTGAGGATCTACAACCAAATGATACACACATAAGATACATTTTAGTTAATCGTTAAGGTACTTGAATGTATTTTTGAGATTTTACTCATGAGTTCAGGGATGCATGTACCAACTGTGCACACTGTTCAGCTGCACAAGTGCCGCCTGGGACATAAGAATCCTTTTATATCAGATGTTAGTTATGCTGGGATCCACTCCTGTTATTACAGAAGTGGGAGGCATCCTTCATGATGGCCTAACCATTCTTCTGGTTTGCAAAATGCAAGTGATGTCAAGAAAAGATCATCTTTTTCACTCCCTGACTAATGGCTGAAACACTGAAACATAGACACATTTCTTTCTGTTTCTTATTGCTCTAGAAGTAAAGACTTGTTGTCTTATCCCAGCTGCATAATATGGACAATGAGAGGATTCAGGTTATTACAAAGACCATTCTTCATGTAGATCTATCTATCTATCTATCTATCTATCTATCTATCTATCTATCTATCTATCCGCAGTGAATATGTGTGCGAACTTGGGCAGCCATTAATTTGGGCCAATAGACCCAGGAAATTGTTTTAATACAGGAACCTTTGGATGGCTTTGCCCAGCATGACTTACATGGTTAACTATAGACTAGCCTGACTTTATGGAATTTATCCATGTCAGCTATGTATTTTAGCATGAATTATATGACAAAAAAAGTCAAACAACACAAAGTCGTCTTGCATTAAAAGCGATAATAGAATAAGATTAAGGATGAACCAAGTAAAGTGTTATTGTTCAAGAGGTACAGAGTAATTCTTTGTGTACATTTCACACATAGCTCCTAGATTATGATTTATTTTAAACTGAACATAAAAGAAATATGAAGTGCTACATATTATACTCTACACGTTATTAAACCAAGAATTCCTGAGTCTGAACACCCCTACTATTAATATTTCTGTTTAATATAGAACCAATTAAGCTGATTTACTAAAGGATTTGAGAATGTTCACACAATAAAATATGTGAATATTCATTTCAGTCATCCAATCATGTGAAGGTAAAATAAATTCTCAGTGATTTGAATTCTCAAATCCATTAATAAATCAGCCTCAATGCCTTATGTACAAAATAATAAATGATAAAATGCATGTGAATGATAGACGTGTCTGCATGGGGCTACAAAGAAATGAGCAGACATAAGAAATACAGGAACAAATAAAAGACTAACTGAATAGTATGAATCTATATAAAACGGTCTTTTCTTTGAAATCTGTTTATGTAAACAATCATTCACAAGTCTGACAAGAACTTTCTTATATCCATGTGTTTCTGAGGCAGATATACTAATGGTTGCAAGTCTGTGCTGGTTTACTGAAACCATATAGGCTAGTTAACACCAATTGTGGTGTGTTCCAGAGCGGTAGCTGCTGGAACGCACAGCAATCGCCCACTACACTTCCCCCTTCATTCTGTGGCAAGAGGGGGCGTGGAAAATAGAGCATGCAGCATTTTGTTTGCGTTCACAATGGAACAGAATGCAGGTAGTGTTTTGCCACACATCTGAGCGCACTGTGGGCGGGGCCGGGGCTGTCAATGCACTGCCACGCCCCCTCCTGCCCCAGAACGAAGGGGGGGAGTTTAGTGCGCAATTGGTGTTAATTCCAACAGCTACTGCTCTGGAACACACTGCAATAGGTGTGAACAAGCCCTTAAATTCGATTCTGATAGAATGATAGAAAGGGCCTCTTGAATAATAGGTGTAAGAGAGCAGATATACTTTATACATTAGCTATTCAGTAGGGATGCACCAATACCGGTATTTCGGTATCGAGTACGAGTACCAATATTTTTTTCGATACCGAGTACCGGAAGTCCTATTCAGGAAGCCAGGCGGCGTGTAATGATTCGCCACCTGGCTTTCCGATTAGCAGGGAAGCCGTCCCCATGCTCCCTCATCATGAGGTGACTAGAAAGCCGGGCGCCGCATCATTACACGGCACCTGGCTTCCTGATTGGCCAGCTTCCGACCAATCAGGAAGCCAGGCAGCGCATCATTACAAGCTACACGGCTTCCTGATTTGCCAGGAAGCCGGGCAGCGTGTAATGACGCGTTGCCCGGCTTCCTGATACCGGAAGTATCGGGCTAGGCATCGGAGCATTTGGGCGAGTACAAATACTCAGCATCAGCATCCCTAATGTAGGGATGTGGTACATTGACCTTGTGGGTTGATCCATACTTTATTTGCTCATTTTTACAGAAAACTGATATCTGGTATGTATAGTAGATTGCACATTATTATTTGCTTGTTCTAGTGCCTTACTGAACAAGCCAGTTTGGTCCATGTATTGCTTTTGTTGAAATGTGATAGAAAGTCCCACTCTGTTCTTTAACAAATATTACAGGACAATGTTTGCTTTTGGGAAGTAAAAAAACAAATCCAAAAATCCCCATGAATAGGTATAGACCACCATGATCGTTTAATTTAATCCATATGTGATACTAAGTTTGGCCTAAAAGAAGAAATTCTGATGACTTTGCACATTGATAGTAAAATGATCTCAGCTTCAGATAATATAGAAGCATCCTTCATAGAACTAGGTTTTGTTTGCACATGTAAAATGCATTAAACTTCATTGTTTATCTTCATCCTCCCATCAGAGAACACTCCTTTTAGAAAGTTACATTTTTTAAGCCAATCCTTTGAGAGGTATTCAAGTGTTATTATTAAAGTGATATTTTTTACAGAAAGCAGAGAATACATTCTCATACTTTGCAGTAACTTGTTTTTTTAAATCAAGTTGTATAATCAGAGTACACAAATGCGGTAAAGAACCATGGTAGGGGATGCATGATGTTCGAGGTTGTCTATAAAGTCTGTTATAAAGAATTGTATGTCTGTAATGAGTAATGATTTTTTGTTTCCTACTTTTCCTAGCTATATAAAAGTTAACTATGATGTCCTAGTCACATACTAATCTGATGTATTCTTATACAGTCACTCCCACTGGCATTGTGATGCCAACCTGCCAGGGCACTAATGCTGTCACTCATGATGATTGATGTTACTACAAAATATCTTCACTAAAATAATATGAAATATGTCATGATTGTAGAGATTCTAATGTTGCCATCACATTGTGTCATTAAAGCTCAACTCAAGCCGTATCATCTTGCACAGTTGTACAAGCTCCTTTTCTGTACTGAAATGACTTACTCTGATTTCACTGCATACTGTGACGCTCCCGAGAGTCAGCTAGAGCCTGCTACATTTTCTGATTGGAGGATATCCAGCATCATCTAGCCTTTTCCACTCTAGCATTACTGTCCTTGGCTTGCCCCTTCATTCTTTGGCTTTCAATGAAGGGGTGTTACCTAAGGTGGACTGCATGCAAATACAGCCTGCCTAGGAACATCAACTCCTCCAGACTGATACCCACCCATAAGGTTATTTTGGTATTTGCAAAACTTCTCCCAAGATGTAGCCCACTGCTTGCATGAGGACTGGTTTAGAAGCTGCAAAATGTAAGGTTTTATTGCTGCCTTTGACTCCACAGGGATATTTTCACTCACTCCTCCCCTTTGACACCTGGGCAAGAAATAAAGGTGATGTGGACACAGAGACAGGACGCACAGGCAGCAATTAAAGGAGAACTATGGGGTTAAGGCTTTTCCCCATAGTTCTCCGTAGGGTAACGGGAGGACACAAACTAGCGTCCTCCCGTCACCCTAGGCTCAGTATACCGCAAGCTGTAGCTCGCAGTATACTGAGACGCCGCAGTATATCGCGAGCTGCTGCTCGCGGTATACTAAGACGCTGAAGCGGATCCCGACAATTATGTCTGGATCCGCCCAGCTGCATGACTGACAGCTGCCTCTGCCTATCTAGAGGCAGAGCCAGCTGTACCCTCCCCCGTCCGTTCCGCCAGTCAGCGCTGGCGGATTGGAGCGGGGAGGGGGGTATCCAGCCCCTCCCCTGTCACGGCAGAGAGCCGTGACAGGATCGAGAGGTGAGCGAACGCCGGTATGTGTTCGCACACCTCCCGATCTACTGAGCCGACCAGTGATAGTCTCATTGTCACAGGTCGGCTAGAACTATGAGGTGAGTGAAAAGCACTCACCTCATAGTTCTCCTTTAATACCTCAAAAGAGGTTCTAACCTTTCTCCACTTTACTATAAAAAATGCAGAGATTTCCCTTCACATCCTGTCCTGGTAACAGGTGTCCGAGGAGTAGGAAGTGGTGAAACATTTCTACATTGGGATACATGGAACCCCACGCAGTATGTCCTGTATCCGCTGATCCACAAACTACAAATCAGTGGGAACACTTTTGGCCACACACACACTCTCATGGTTTTATGGGACAGTAAGACAGTAGCTCAATACATAACCAGGAAGATGACTCTGGTGCACTTTTACAGCTTCCTGTCTTCAAATACTTGAATCAGTATCATTAGCGTTGAGACTAATTAATTGATGGTGATATACTAAAGCAACAGAGAATGTTCACTTTGCAAAGTTAATGTTTACTTACCTTAGTGAATAAGGAAAAGCTGTGATAATTTCTATCATTATATCATGAGCAAGCAAAAATATTTTTTTTTCCACTTGCCGTGATTGGGTATCCAAAGTGAATTCCGCCTTATCTTAGCTTCACCTTTTTTCACTAAGCTAACTGAACATTCTCCTAAATAAATCATGCAACCCCATTGTCCATTGAGCATACTAGATGGTAAGCCACGCAGAGTGCTATCATCTGTCTGGCTGTGCAGTGTTAATCACAAGAATGGACAACTAAGAAATCTGTTTCATGGAAGAGACACACCTGTTATAACAAGTAGATGAAAATGATTGCGACATTACAAATGGTTCCTCTGATAGTCTGCCAAAAATATAAAGAAGTTTCAGTTAAATAATAAGGTTGGGTATCTCCTTTAAGCAGTGTTGTGGGGGTGTAAGTGCAAGTCTGCAATTTTTGAGCAACTTGTTTCATATTCATTTCCATTATCGTGCTGGCTCATGTGAAGATATCACATAAGAGTCTCCAATAAATTTGTTAGCTGGCCTTTTTATTACAAGGTATAAGCAAAATGAGTGAGCAGCAGAATTGCTAATTGAAAAAGATTCAATCCAGAGCTCACTCTATCACTGCGTTAATCACAGCCAAGAAGTGAACTCCTTCACCGCACGCTCCTGTATTGCTAATGTAAACTTCATCTTTTTAATGAACGGCACTGTGTCAATAAAAGTGGAGTACACTTTCCCAATGTGTATTTTTAATGCACAGCTGTGAATTAAATCAGCCATCCAAAAACAGCTGAGTTGTAAAACTGGTGCTATATAATACTTTATGAACCCTGATTAAAACACTTCTTTCTGCTCTGAAAACCTGTCTATGCCGATCATACTTCCCTGTACAGTAAATGGATAACTTATTTATTGCTTTGCTGCGTTCCAGTATCTTCCACTTGCTGGGCTATGCTAAAATGTTATGATTTTTTTTTCCCTGCAAGTCTTTATGCCAAACCACATATAAAGAAAACAGCAGTATATGTTTGGTATGTAAAAAGCTGGAAAGTGGTGGCAAGATGTAGTGGTGGATAACATAACCCGAGTGGACCCTTGTGTTAGAACGGTCCGTCCCCCCACACCCCATTGAACTACTGGCCAAGTGCAAACACAGATAGATAACTAGATGGATAGGCAAATGGATAGATGCCGATGAAGAATGCACGATAGCCTGAAGCAATTAATAGCCCCTTCAATTCCAGGCCAAATGTTGTCAAGAAAAAAGGGAGAAACATTCTGCAGGGCTAGCACCCTTCATTCATTCAAGCAGGAACTACTCCATGCCAGATGCCACCTGGACATAGCAAACCAGGAACATGGTTAGGGAATTATGGAATTTTTGCTTTTCACCTACCCTAGTGAGGAGCCTCAAGGTATGTGTGACAGCAGGAGGGGGTCTCAACATCTATCCAATCCCCTTCTAGTATAATTGGTTCCATAAGTCACAGAGGTCCCATACACAGCTGTATAATCTACACAAATAGCATGTCCACCCCTTGCAAATGCCCCCTGAACCCCTCTCACTTTGCCAAATGATAGCCAACTTTTATGGCTGCACTTAGATTTTCCAATAACAAGCAGCAATATTGCAACTATGTTATAATTCTTAATAAAACAGGATAACAGAATTAAAAAGCCATGACTATCCTGAGAAATCAGGAATCAGCTATAGACATGCAGGAGCTGTGTACCAAATGGCCTAACTACTACGATTGCCCCTGGCAACAATTAGCTTCCTCGCCACTAAAAAGGGTGATTATACATTTTCCAAATATCATTAATTTGTAATGTCAAGACCATTTAGTTTTGATTTATTTCTTTCTCAATCAAGGCCAAAGTAATCCAGTAAAATACCATATTTGGAAATACCTGGAAGTAGCTAAATTAAATACTAACGCATTTCTGTGACACCACAGCATATGCTGTATATAGCTCAGTGTAAGCTCAATCAGAAGACGCAGACTCTTTCCCTCTCTCCTTATCAAACACTGTTTCTTAGATTTTCCTGGAGGAATCTTAAGTGTTCTTCTCCAGATGGCCACTTCACATTCCTGGAACAGTTTAGGAGGAGGGCACCTGTCAGAGGGTACGTGGGGGAGTTTCTCACTGATAGAACTGCAACTTAGATATGTCCTGGGTGACGTCAGGAATGTTTTTCATATTTGAGGCCCAAGCAAGGATGGGAGGATCATTCTTACACTAATGAAAATGTAATGCCAAAAAAAAACAGTGATGAGTCTACCACGGAAAACATGACATTTTACAACACCTCTTCTTTTACAAGATGAAAAACCACTGTCAGCAGCAGGAAGATTATGATAAGTACAGCAGTAAAGTGGTGGTTAAAGGGAATGTTTGCCCTCAAAAAATAGACAAGTCAAGATGTTTCTATCCTAGATATGCAATACTAAAGTGACTATAGTTTACTTTTTTATTTTTACATTTTCTCTAAATCTTCAATTTTATAGCACAGTTTGGGCAGTCTATAACTTAATTAATGTATCATGTGCCAGAAACCAGACAGAAAGTTTTGTCTATATAGATTTCCCACCACTTCCTGATGGGATCAGAGGGACAGCAAGTGGTGGGAAATGTCTCCAATGAGGACAGAGACAGCAACAGATACACTTTTTACAGTGCCGTGCGAAGGTTGGAACCTCTGTGTGGTTCTGTATTACTCTATGTACCTTCCTATCTCCATGACTACTAATCGTAGGGTTCCATTAACCATTAAGCAAAATAAGCATGTGCCTAGGCCACCAAGGGAAAGGGAGCACCCTTCCTTTATCTATTAAAAAAAAAAAAAAAAAGTTTTGGGTGGAGGTGGACTTTCATAGCTTGGTTGATACACTTGTAAAGTTTTATTGCCTTATCAGAACTGAAGGTATTTCAGACATTTTTTAACATACAGCTGATTTCTGTTCATTAAAGAAGAAGCCCAGATACAGAGCAAAATGCAATAGCTGTATGCATAAGCATGCAGTAACTATGCGCAGATATATTGCAGTAAATAGTTTTTGCACCCGCTAAGATCTGTCCTCAGTATGCAAATAAGCTCCTTTGGCAAACCTGACAACCATAATAATAATCTATCGACATACGTTATAGCTCTTCTCTTGGGAGATAAAGGAAAGTTAAGTTCCAGCAAAATCATATGTAAATCATATACTTGCTACAAACCATCTTGTGGCAGATAGGGAATTTATACTGATAGAATTACTTTCTGTAGAGAATGGGCCGCAAGTTTTAATTTTTCTGCACCCTGTTGAAATTCCAAGCTATAAGAACTGGAAAACACACATTTTTTACACAGAGATAAATATTACATTTCTGGTATTATACCACGATTTTGTTAAAGGATTCTAAATACAGTAAATAGACATCCCCAAAATCCTTCTTTAACCTAAAATAGCTGATAAAATAGAATAACAGAGTGCACAGCAAAGCTATATACAGCATTATACATTCCATTAGCATTAGATGTACAGGCATGCGGCATTCTCATATATAGTTTGTGAATGTTATTAGCTATTTCACATAAACTAATGTACTAGGTTTACGCTTTGACAGAAATAAAGGTTACCCATGGGCTAATTTGGCAGGTATGGGAAGTCTAAAGGATTTACATGCAGCCTCTGGGTACCCAGTTGGACTATATATATATACACTGAGTGGCCAGATTATTATGACCACCCCATCAGTACTTGGTTGGGCCACGAGATGACTCCACGAGATGACTTTGTTGGGCCGCCTCGTGACTCCACGAGATGTTGAACGGTGATGCGAGGAATCTGACACTGCACTGTTGCCCTTCTGTTGTCTTGTACCAGTCTTGCCACTCTCCGTTCTGCCCTAACATTGACTAGTCACTGACGGCCACAATTTGCACGTTCAGACCCAGATTTTCGGCTGACAGTCCAGTCTTTAAACACTTTAACAACAGCTGCTCTTGAACATTTAACGAATTCTGCTGTTTTGCTGATACTCGCTCCATGGCTCCGAGCGCCAACAATCATCCCACGTTCAAAGGCTTTTAAATCGTGTTGTTTACCCGTATCTTCAGAAAAAAATCACTTCTACTGTCGTGGTAAACAACCTGCTTCCCTATTTATGATGGTCTGGCCCTCTAGCAACTTCAGTGCGAAATTATAGCTAATTATAGCTAATTTGCATACAAATGTCAGGTGGTCATAATAATCTGGCCACTCAGTGTATTGTAGGAAAGTCACTGGTCTTTAAACAGTAATGGCAATAAATGCAGCTTTATTGCATCCAACGAAAAAGTAACACAAATAAAAAGGCCTACTCCACCTTAGGAGGCTAACTAGACAGTAGTGTCCCTCACTACGTCCTACTGGAGCGGCTATTCCAGCTTCCAGTATAAATGGACAAAAACCACAGTCCAATACAAACAATTGTTCTGACAGACCTTATTCCCCAGATATGCAGACACTCTCCAGTCTGTGTCCATCCAGTGCAGCCTGGATCTCACTCTGAGCTCTCACTCCCTCTCCCTCACTATCAGGTGCAGGCTAATTAATAGAGAGAGAGAAAGAGAGGAGGTTTACCTGTTGGGCCAGGCTTAACCCTTTCCTAGCCAGGGAAAGCTGCCCTTTTCAACCTCTCACTGACATACACAGAGTCGTGTACCCTGTCACAGTATATAGACACACCGATCAGCCGTAACATTATGATCACCTGCCTAATACTGAGTAGGTCCCCCTTTTGCCACCAAAACCACCCTGACCCATAGAATCGAGGCATGGACTTCACTTGACCTTTGAAGGTATGCTGTGGTACCTGGCACCAAGCCATTTGAGCTACAGTAGCTCTTCTATTGGATCTGACTAAGTGGGCCACCCTTTTCCCTCCACATGCATCAATGTGCCTTGGCTGCCCATGACCCTGTCAAAAGTTCACCAGTTTTTCTTCTTTGGACCACTTTTGGTAGGTCCTGACCACTGCAGACTGGGAACATCCCACAAGAGCTGCAGTTTTGGAGTTGCTCTGACTCAGTCTAGCCATCACAATTTGGCCCTTGTCAAAGTCGCTCAAATCCTTATGCTTGCCCATTTTTTCTGCTTCCAAAACATCAACTTCAGGGACAAAATGTTCACTTGCTGCTTAATATATCCCACCCAATGAGGTGTCAATCACTCACCTGTCAGTGGCCATGTCATTAATGTTATGGCTGATTGCTGTATATACTATACAGTACATACATACATATATATATATATATATATA
>NW_017306727.1:691691-699789 GCF_000935625.1 Nanorana parkeri
TATATATGCCCACACATAATTAATATTTTGCAGTAGTTCTGCCTTTGACTCTTCATTGCTACCAGCTTGAACTGCTCCACAGAGCAAGTATGCAAGTCCGCAGCCTAAAGACAGATCCTGAATTTTATTTCACGCTTTGTCAAACAAAAGACTCAGTCTTCACTTGCACACAAAAATAGAAAAGGGATCCAGGCAGCTGCGAAACAAACACAGCGGCAAAAAGTGGTAATACATGCACTTTCTAAAATCATTTTATAAATGAAACATGATCATGTGCTAAATAAAGCTTTTACAGATCTGGACATGTAACATGTGTGGCAGAATCCAGGGCCAGAGAGACACTATGAATTATATGCAGAGGATTTTTTATCCGTATTTCCATATAATTTCTTCAATATAGATATTAATGTGTTGTTGTTTCCTATCTAGAATATTAATGAGAAAACTCATAAAAAGTGCAAATTTGCCAGTAACAGTTTAAGCAATCCCTAACTGTGTAGAGCATAGACACCTCCTGTTGGTACTCTAAGTGTATTTCTACTTTTGCAGCCAGGTTGGGATAACACCTACTTTATATTTGTTACATGTTGCCAGTTAAATGCTGGTTACCTTTTTATTTGTTTTTTACTTGCATAAAAACCCTACCTATCTTTCCCCTTCAATGCAATGTTAAGGAGGGGGCTGTAGAGTATTGTTTACCATATTGAATCCTGAGTATACTGTGCTGGCAGATTTCATTATCAATTGCAAACTAGATCTGAACACTGCCTGTCCTAACAAAGGGTTGAAGGTCTTAAGGCTTGGGTGCTACATTGTATGTTAGTTCCCCTTCCCTGTTCCATTTCTAGTCTGTCACGCTAATTGCACTGTAAAATTGTTAAGAATAGCTTGAAGTCTGCGCAAAGACCTACTCCAAAGAAAAAACTAAAAGGGGAAGAGTTTGTTTTTTTAAAATAATTTTTAGATATGCTATATGAGTGGGAAAACATAACAAACAAGCAGTGGGGGGTTCTTCATTTTGACTGCAAAAGTGGAATCACCAACAGGACATTTTTCTCTGAAACACAGTTTGAGCAAAATAGGTGGGTTCGCCCACCAGCTGATGGCAAATCTGGGGTTCAACGCTAAGTCCACAAGGTGATCAGCTTGATATACTTTTGGCATCTGACTGTGCTATAGCACAAAGGTTGTAGTCATTGACATATGGTTGTTGAATGTCAAAGTAGTTCTGAAAAGAATTACAAGAAAATATATACTTTTTTATTTTTCTCTATTTCTTTCCTCATTCACCCACCAAAATATATATATTTATTCAAAAACTTGTTCTTTCAATAAAAGCAAAAACAAAACTGATGCATGCTCAAAACAAAAACAAATTTTGTTAAGCTGGTATGGATGTGATATAACAACTGTTGGAGCTTGCCTGCATGATTGAGAACCTTCCAATGTCTATGGCCATATTTAACCTGGACAAAGATGGAGAATAGTGATATCATACTCACAGGAAAAAAATCCAGTCGCACATCGCAAGCTTCGCTTAAACATTTATTGTAGCACACAGGTACACATCGCCCCACCTTGGATCCTCTTCACTCTAACATGGTTCACCCAATCATGTGCTTAGTCATAAGTCTCTATGACTAAGCCCATGATTGGGTGAAACATGTCATAGTAAAGAAGAACCTTCGCGGGATGATGTGTACCTGTGTGCTACAATAAATGTTTCAGCGAAGCTTGCAGTGCACAACCGGACTTCTTTCTGTGGGTAATTGCTGATACTGGAGCAAGATGGGCTTGGCCAGGGTGCACCCACCATTCCCTCTGGTGCTGCTGTGAAGGAGCGGTGATATTGGGCTATGGAAGTTGATAGTGATATGATGTTAGCAAACAAGCCATCTGCAGGCATATACAGTATATAATCAAGCTGCATGTTTGCATGTACAACAGACATCTCCAAAGCTGCTCTTTTCTCAGAAGAGCAATAGCTTTTTCCTGAAAACGTCACCATAATGGAGAGAATCTTGCTTCCTATAAAAGTGCTGAAGGTATCTGCTGCAATTTCTGGCACCCTGTTGACATGCTGGACATTGCCCTACACTTGGTAAGCATTCCTTATGTAGTTATCTTTACAGTATAATACTGTGGTAGTCAACTTTCTTGATATAAGAGGACTCAAATGTGACCCCTGAGATCATCAAAGGGTTGCAGATTATATTCAGTGAACATAAAGCTACAGAAAGCTTTAAGAGATTTAAGAGACTGAAGATGCTATAGTAATTGTTGGAGAATCAAGACATGCTTCAGGAGACAGTCATAGACTGAGTATATGAGACTGTTAGAGATTACTGCTGTTGCAACCCCTTTTCAGGTCCATGCTTCCTTATTTGTGCTCCCCACAGTCCAGTTAAAAGTTACTTGTGCCACAGCAATATCCATTATAAAAGAACAGAGGAAAGAGAAACATACAAAGCAAAAAGGCATGGTGAGCCTAGAAAAGAGTAAGATAATGTGAAAAAAAAAATAAACCAAATCATTTAACTTCTAAGACCCAACCTAAAGAAAATGTTTCCTTCACTGGCTTGAGTAAGCACCTAGGTAAGGGAATTACAGACTTCTCTCTGCAGAAGTGGCCCCCGGGCCAGGGTTTGGACACTGGAGGTAAAGGGTAAAGGTGTGTATGCTGTTCTTGAACGGCTCTAATTTACCATACAGGAGGTACTCATTATATGTCAGAATATCCCCATTGTCTATACCAATGAAAGGATCATTTACTGACACCAATACCATGACTTTGGTGTTACTGCAAAGACAACCCACATTGCTGGAGGGCACAGTCCAAGAACTAAACATATGATTGCTAAGAAGAGATGTGAATTAATGCACGTGAAAGTGACAAAGGCTTTATTATATTTTACACAAATATGCTATTAAGATCTTTGGTTATTTCTAGTTGGTCATCAAAAGAACCACACAATTATGTTTGAAAAGCTCCTGGCATCAACATATTTTTACACCGTGTTGTGACACTCATGAACGCCCTGAAACATGACAACCCACACATTCTGAACCTAACAGTATGGTGTGTTAATAATATTTCTGCAGTAATACTAACACAGCCCTGCATTACGCTGACAGATGTCATTAGCCTTCTTTACACATAGCAGAAAAATATGAATACAGTATCATAAGCACACAACGTAAAGTAAACATATCATTAGAAAAATAAAGGGGATTCCATTGCTTGCCTGCTTATGGAAATACACTGCCTGGCAAAAAAAGTCACAAACTCTAATATTTGGTTGGACTACCTTTAGTTTTGATTACGACACGCATTCTCCGTGGCATGGATTCAATAGCCTTATGCAGTGTTACATTTATTTCCACCCAGAGTTGCATTATTTTTCACCAAGAACTTGTAGTGATGATGGGAGTCTAACCACTACAAAAAGCATTCTCCAGCACATCCCGAAGGATTCTCAATGAAGATAAGGTCTGGACTCATCCATCCATATGTGAAAATGATGTCTTATGCTCCTAGAAGCACACTTTCGCAATTTGAGCCCGATAAATCCTGGCATTGTTATCTTGGAATATGCCCGAGCCATCAGGGAAGAAAAAATCCATTGATGGAAAAATCTTGTCATTCAATATATTCAGATAGGCAGCCGACCTCATTTTTTGGGGACATAACATTGCTGAACCTAGACCTAACCAACTGAAGCAACCCCAGATCATAACAAAACTAAATCCAGGTGGTGACCTTATTTTTTGGCCTGGCCGCGTTTATTCATTTACCTGACCCACTGGCTGTAATTCTTTCTCTTAGTCCCTGTGTCAGAACAGATGTGTAGGTTTGGAAAGTCTGAGAAAAGTCTTATATGCATACTTCTTCAGGGGTCAGCTCAGTAACTCAAGTACTAGATCAGCAGAAGGGTTAGCGTGAGCAGAAGACACCTATAACTTTAAGAAGAAGAGGTCAGCAATGTTTGTAAACTTGTAAATAGCAAAAAAAAAAAAAACAAACAGCATTTTATCTTCCATTACATATTTTCTTTTCCGACATCCTTAAGGCTGGGTTCACACCTAGGCCGTTTGTCGCGCGTTTCGTGATGCGCGTTTTTACCGCGATTCGCGGTAATAAAACACACAACAAATGCGCGTTTTCGAGGGCTACTTGGCTGTATCCCAATGGAAACGCGAGACAAAAATGCCACAAAGAAGCTCCTGTACTTCTTTGGGCATAGGGGGTTTTGTAGCGCGTTCATACGGCCTGTAATACGCCCAGGTGGGAACCATACCCATAGGAAATAATGGGATTTCGGTGTTTGAGCGTTTTGCAGAGCGTTCGAACGCGCTACAAAACGCCCAGGTGTGAACTAGGCCTTAGGGTTTGTTCACACCAAGCACGTTCCAGGAGCAGAGCAGATCTGTTACAGACAGGATCAAAACTGCGTCCAATGTATTCCAATGGTATTTTTGGGCTCTAGTTCACACCGCAGCGTTCAGTTCCAGAGCATGTAAAAAAACAGCAACAAGCCCTATTTTACCTGCTCTGGAACGCATGCAAACGCATTAAACACATGCAACGCCCTGGAACGCACTGAAAGCCCATTTTAAACGAAAAAAAGTTTGTTTTTTTTTAAACCAAAAACGGCCCTGAACGCATCAAAAACGTGGAAAAAAACGCGGTACAACACACTGCACTGCGTGTGCAGAAACTCATGCAGATCTGCTCTGCATTTGGTGTGAACAAGACCTAAATCCTTTTTTTTAGGCTAACTCATACTTGCCACATATCTGTGAATGACATTCCAGCTTGTATCTTACAATTTCCTTGACCTAACAATTCTCTACTTGTTCTGAATACCAGGTGGTCAGGTATCAGTGTTACAACAAAAACATCTCATTGTCACCCAACACACATATTCATATTTTACAACACAATAAAGTTTTTCTTTAAAGTGAAATAATACAGTAAGTTATTATCTTTAGGGATCTAAAGTGTATCTACTGTATACCCAACGTAAAGGAGAACTATGAGGGGAGTGATTTACACTCGTCCTCATAGTTAGAGCCGACGTGTGACATTGAAACTGTCACACATCAGCTCTATTGATCGGGAAGTGAGCGTGCACATACTGTCGCTCACTTCCCGATCATCTCCCTGCGTAGAGCAATGATTGTCAGTCACCACTCCCTGCAGGGATTCCCCCTCCCCTCTCCGATGCTCCAGCGCTGACAGGAGGAAAGGACAGGGGATGGGGCGGGCACAGCTGGCTCTGCATCTAGATAGTCAGAGGTGGCTGTCAATCAGCCAACTGGGTGGATCTCAACAGTATTGTCGGGATCCGTCCCGGCTGCGGCGTTCTCAGTATAGCTCGCTATTGCACTGGGGGGTGGTAGGCGTTCCTGCTGCCCCCTTTCCAGCCAGAGCGTTCCAGGTTGCTAAGAGCTGTTAGCAATCTGTGACGCTCTGGCTGGCATCTCACCGAAAGAACTCTTAGGAACCTGTGATGCTTTGGCTGGCATTCCGCCCAGCTCCCCATAGGCAGCTTTTGTCTGATATACGATGTGTTACTTGCTATAACTCTATTTTAATATTATTATTATTATTATACAGGATTTATATAGCGCCAATAGTTTGCACAGCGCTTTACAATATAAGGAAGAAATTACAGTCACAATACAAGTCAAGACAAGATGGTAAGGAGGGCCCTGCCCGTGAGGGCTTACAATCTAAAAGGGAGGGGCAAGTGATAAATGAGGAGGTAGCTGCGCAGGGATGATTGTTTGAGAAAGTGATTGTTCAGTGGTTAGGTTGAGGTGGGATAGGCTTCCCTGAAGAGATGAGTGTTAAGGGATTGCCTAAAGGCAGTCAGTGTGGGAGATAGACGGACAGGTTGGGGGTAGAGTGAAGTCCTGGAGGCGAGCATAGGAGGTGTTGATAAGGGAACTGGAAAGCAGGAGGTCTTGTGAAGAGCGGAGGGGACGGTTAGGGTAATACTTTGAGACAAGGTTGGAGATATAGCCGGGGGCAGAGTTGTGGATGGCTTTGTACGCAGTTGTTAATATTTTGAATTTTATCCTTTGGGCTACAGGAAGCCAGTGCAGGGATTGACAGAGAGGGGTTGCAGACACTGAGCTATGTTGTATTTAGTGCTTTGGTGACAGCAGTACCTCTGTACCTGTCAGAAATACCCACCTGGGGAACATGCACCACTGCTTCAGAACCTGTGGTCTTTCTTGCTAGAATTCCAGAAGCAGTGTGTTGATTAAAGGGTCAATCCACCCAAAATCGATACTTTAGTGCTTGGTAGATGACAGACTGAATCACTTCTCCACATCTTACATCTGTTGGGGTCTCTGCCAGTCAGACATCAACATGTACCATTTCAGACTCATTAATTTCCAGCACAAGATCTCAGTCCTACTGCTTTATATATTTATTTTTTTATTATTGGAATGTAATAAGATCCCTGAGACTTAATATAAAGCTGAACTCTGGTATAAACAAATATTGTCGAAATACAAGAAGCATGTGTATTCTTACTTGAATCTTGGTGTGCCTTGTTTATTTCTTCCAGATTTTCACAGTAATCCAGCAAAAAACTTTGCCTCTGTGTAGGATTTTCCTGTAATAAAGACCGGTCGCTGCTGCACTTCCTGTGCAGGGTGACTGGTCATTTCTCCTTCCCCTCCTGTAGTTTTCTGCAGGCAACCTATAGTGGGTGCCTGGCGAGCCCCTCCCATGGCTATGCTCTCTGCAAAGACTATATGCAGCATGGCAATGATGTCACTTGCATGGCAATGATGTCACTGCTACATTTACAAGGTAATGCTTGAGATTTCAAAGGCATTTGGTGCACACAAAGCCTTGTATTGGCTATTGAGGAATGTATTTAGATGAAAGTTTTTGTGCCCAGAGTTCAGTTTTAAGGCAGGAGGAGAAAGACCACAAAGGGTAGAACCTAGAGCACAGTTGGAGGATCTTACCATTGAAGAAAGGCCAGTGGGTAACTGAGTGCATAACAATTCTGGTAATTATGCATAGCGGTCATTTATCATTATACTGCTCATGCTCATTCACCACCTGCAATGCTCCAATTAGTCACATGTTGGAGTATTGGCATTATTAGTAGGCTCTGTTGCTACTATGTAATAATTTTGCTAGCAAAATAAAGATAATGAAAGTGCTGTTTATATAAAAAAATCATATCTGGTCATATCTGGTCTTGTAAAATATTCTGAAAAATGTTCCAGTTTATCAGAATACGTGCGGCTTTATGATGTGACAAGAACATCTATTTATATCTTAAATAGAATGCTGAGCTGAAGTGACATTTGTCCCCAAGTTAGACCGCGTTTAATATAGCACAATTGCAAGGCAGCTTTTGTTGCCTGGAGGAAATATCCAAGTAGCAAAGGAGTAGCCAGTGGTTCCCTCAGCTGGAGATAACTGGCAAAGTAAATAAATGTGCACTGCAATCCCTGTGGAAAGTCATTTTTGTGTTGCTATGAGTACAATTCAGCCGAGAGAGTTTGTGGAAAAGAGATCTGAAACAGACAAGTGAGATGCCTGCTACGACAGCACAGCAATCACACATGTGGCTCACTCCGGAAGTTTAATGCCTGAATTTATTTTATAGAAAATCAGTCCAGAAACAGTTTTTTAGCCATCATGTCCTATGAAAACTCAGATTCCTTTGTTTCATCAGACACATTAGAAGGATTTAGACCTAATCCGCTGATAACTCTGTCACGTATAAAGCGCAGCAAGCAAAAGGCGTAGATCTGTCTGTACCAGAGTGCATTTACCATAAGACCACGCAGTATGAAGCACCCAATGCTTTATCATTATTTCCTTGGTACCAATGGCATTTATCAATTACATTTTAATAACTTGTATACTGTATTTAGATTGGGATATGCAAAATCTTGAGGTGCCCCTGTCTAAAATGTAAGGGGGGGACCCCATGCAAAAACACACAAAAAAGTGGGGTTCCTCCCTTTGCATCAAAGTCCTCTTTTCAAATCAGGAGCCCTCATTCACATCAGGAATTCTCCTTTTCACAATAGAATTCCCCTTTACATCAGTAGC